>NW_019253978.1:0-1200 GCF_002742605.1 Olea europaea var. sylvestris
AATAATCAAACTTGCATTAATCTCACAATATATAACTCATACAATAGAGCAAATCTCTTTCAAAAATTCTCTTATACAAAAATGGAATTTTCTTTTCTACCCGATAGTTCAAAATCCATACCAATACATCTATTTATAGAAAAATTAAAAAGAATTGAAGATGAGAAATTAACTTTCTTCAACATTCTTTAATAGAAGAAGTATTTAAAATGATTAAGTAACATTGTTCCACATCCTTTGATAGAAAAAGAGTTCAAAATGATTAAATAATTTCCACCTCTTTTAATAGAAGAAAAGTTCAAAATAATCAAGTAACTCCTTTAATAGTTCTTGGCCAATGATGAGATTTTCCTTAATCATATAAGAATCTTCTATCCAATAATTTTTTTTTGCTCAATCAAGTTGCATTTTGACTAAATCATATATTCATTATCTTCATTCTTCTAAAACTTCTAGATGATTTTGGAACTTCTTCTTTCTGAAATTTCCTTAGTCAAGTTTACACTACTTTCAACACCATGTTAGTGAGAGGTTGAGACTAAAAGCCCCTCTAATTGAAGATGATGTAGTTCAATAAGTCTATCTATTTGGAAATTTAAGTTGCATCATAAATTTCAGCTACCTGTCTTGTGATCTTTTCATTTTTAAATAGCATATATGCATAAATTACTTCCAAACTATATGCTTGTGATCACGTAATAAGATAAAATTATTCTATCATTTGTACAATTTCAATAGTTAGTACGTGACAAAAGGTTTCCCATGCTATCAAATATATGGTTGACACTCAAGTGTTTAACGGTGTTATCCTCTTCATCTCCGATAATTAGCATTTGTGTTCTAATCTGTTCTTTGTATTTCAAGTACAGGATAATTCAACAAGGAAACCCATCAAATGCCGGTCATGAAGAATTATTGGCTTGTGGATGTTAAAGTTCAATACGGAAAACAACAAGCACATATTTGGTTCGATATACTTGACGGTATGATAGTTTTATCTTCTTTAATATCATCTAACTATTAAATTCTCCTATCAAATATAGACTAAGTTTTTAGCTTTGGTGTTAAGAAAGGCACGTTTAGTCATGCCGTGAGATTTTTTTCAATTATGGAGCTATTGGGCTTCTAAGTACCCTAAAAGTTGTCACCATTTGATTTTGTGCACAGATTTTTATTATTATTATTATTATTATTATTATT
>NW_019253979.1:0-1200 GCF_002742605.1 Olea europaea var. sylvestris
TGACGAAATTGCCCCCGGCGCGGCTTTTGTTTCCGATCGACCTGTCAAATTTTAGCCAATTCCGACACAGTCGCGAAAAATGAAGAAATTGCCCACGGTGCGGTTTTTGTTCCCGATCAACCTGTCAAATTTTAGCCAATTCCGACACAGGCGTGAAAAATGACAAAATTGCCCCCGGCGCGATTTTTGTTCCCGATCGACCTGTCACATTTTAGCCAATTCCGACACAGTCGCAAAAAATGACGAAATTGCCCTCGACGCGGTTTTTGTTCCCGATCGACCTGTCAAATTTTGGTCAATTCCGACACAGTCGCGAAAAATGACGAAATTGCCCACGGCGCGGTTTTTGTTCCCGATCAACCTATCAAATTTTAGCCAATTCCGACACAGGCGTGAAAAATGACAAAATTGCCCCCAGCGCGATTTTTGTTCCCGATCAACCTGTCAAATTTTAGCCAATTTCGACATAGTAGCAAAAAATGACGAAATTGCCCCCGACGCGGTTTTGGTTTCCGATCGACATGTCAAATTTTAGCCAATTCCGACAGTCGCAAAAAATGTCGAAATTGCCCACGGCGCGATTTTTGTTCTTGATTGACCTGTCAAATTTCAATCAATTCCGACACAGTCGCGAAAAATGACGAAATTGCCCCCGGCGCGGTTTTTGTTTCCGATCCATCTGTCAAATTTTGGCCAATTCCAACACAGTCGTGAAAAACGACGAAATTGCCCACGGCGCGATTTTTTCTCCCGATCAACATCTCAAATTTGAGCCAATACCGACACAGTCGCGAAGAATGACGAAATTACCCCCTGCGCGATTTTTGTTCTCGATCAACCTGTCAAATTTTAGCCAATTCCGACACAGTCGCGAAAAATGATGAAATTACCCCCATCGCGCTTTTTGTTTCCGATCGAACTGTCAAATTTTAGCCAATTTCGACACAGTCGCGAAAAATGACGAAATCGCCCTAACCGCGGTTTTTTTCCCGATAAACCTGTGAAATTTTAGCCAATTCCGACACAGTAGCGAAAAATGACGAAATTGCCCCCGGTGCGGTTTTTGTTCCCGTTCAACCAGTCAAATTTTAGCCAATTCCGATACAGTCGCGTAAAATGACGAAATTGCCCCCGACGAAGTTTTTGTTCCCGATGAACCAATCAAATTTTAGCAAATTCCGACACAGTCGCGAAAAATAA
>NW_019253980.1:0-1200 GCF_002742605.1 Olea europaea var. sylvestris
TTATGGGCCCAAAACGGACACCGTGTGCCAAAGTTACGCTCAATTCTTCGTACGCCGACTATCTGAGCGTTCCAAATATAGAAGTGCTAGTTCTTTCGAAAAATTGCCGAAATCCCTCAGACGTCACGACGAAGTGGTGAGTTCAATCCACAAGGGTCGCTACATTTCCAAAAAGTACCTATGGGCCCAAAACGGACACCGTGTGCAAAAGTTACGCTCAAGTCTTCGTACGCCGACTATCCGAGCGTTCCAAGTATAGAAGTGCTCGTTCTATGGAAAAATGGCTGAAATCCATCAGACGTCACGATGAAGTGGTGAGTTCAATCCAAAAGGGTCGCTACATTTTCAAAAAGTACTTATGGCCGAAACGGACACCTTTTGCAAAAGTTACACTCAATTCTTCGTACGGCGACTATCCGAGCGTTCCAAATATAGAAGTGCTCGTTCTATGGAAAAATGGCTGAAATCCATCAGAAGTCACGACGAAGTGGTGAGTTCAATCCAAAAGGGTCGCTACATTTCCAAAAAGTACTTATGGCCGAAACGGACACCTTTTGCAAAAGTTACGCTCAATTCTTCGTACGGCGACTATCCGAGCGTTCCAAATATAGAAGTGCTTGTTCTTTCAAAAAATGGCCAAAATCCCTCAGACATCATGACGAAGCAGTGAGTTCAATCCAAAAGGGTCGCTCCATTTCCAAAAAGTACTTATGGGCCCGAAACGGACACCACTTGCAAAAGTTACGCTCAATTCTTCGTACGCCGACTATCCGAGCGTTCCAAATATTGAAGTGTACGTTCTTTCGAAAAATGGCCAAAATCCCTCAGACGTCACGACGAAGTAGTGAATTCAATCCAAAAGGGTCGCTACATTTCCAAAAAGTACTTATGGCCGAAACGGACACCTCTTGCAAAAGTTACGCTCAATTCTTCGTACGGCGACTATCCGAGCGTTCCAAATATAGAAGTGCTCGTTCTTTCGAAAAATGGTCAAAATTCCTCAGACGTCACGACGAAGTAGTGAGTTTAATCCAAAAGGGTCGCTACATTTCTAAAAAGTACTGATGGGCCCGAAATGGACACCCCTTGCAAAAGTTACGATCAATTCTTCGTACGTCGACTATCCGAGCCTTCCAAATATAGAAGTGCTCGTTCTTTTGAAAAATGGCCGAAATCCCTCAGACGTCACGACGAAGTTGT
>NW_019253981.1:0-1200 GCF_002742605.1 Olea europaea var. sylvestris
GGCAATTTCTCGAAAACGATCAAACCCGAAGTTATCATGAAATAGAAAACCAATTTTCATTGGCTCGATTCCAACCGAATTAGGCCAGTAATTTTTCGAAAACGGTCAAACCTGAAGTTATCATGAAATCGAAAGCCACTTTTCATTGGCTCGATTCCAACCGAATTAGACCAGCAATTTTTCGAAAATGATCAAACCTGAAGTTATCATGAAATCGAAAGCCACTTTTTATTGGTTCGATTCCAATCGAATTCGACTAGCAATTTGCCGAAAATGATCAAACCCGAAGTTATCATGAAATCAAAAATCACTTTTCATTGGCTTGATTCCAATCGAATTAGACTGGCAATTCGCTGAAAATGATCAAACCCGAAGTTATCATGAAATCAAAAACCACTTTTCATTGGCGCAATTCCAATCGAATTAGACTGGCAATTCACCGAAAACGATCAAACCCGAAGTTTTCAATAAATCAAAAACCACTTTTCATTGGCTCGATTCCAATCGTATTAGACTAGCAATTTGTCAAAGACGAACAAACCCGATGTTATCATGAAATCAAAAACCACTTTTCATTGGCTCGATTCCAATCAGATTAGACTAGCATTTCTCCAAAAATGAACAAACCCGAAGTTATCATGAAATGGAAAGCCACTTTTCATTGGCTCGATTCCAATCGAATTGGACTAGCAATTCGCTGAAAATGATCAAACCCGAAGTTATCCTGAAATCAAAAACCACTTTTCATTGGCTAGATTCCAATCAAATTAGACTAGCAATTAGCCGAAAATGAAAATACCAGAAGTTATCATGATATCAAAAACCACTTTTCATTGGCTCGATTCCAAACGAATTAGATCGGCAATCCGTCGAAATTGACCAAACCCGAAGTTATCATGAAATCAAAAATGACTTTTCTTTAGCTCGATTCCAATCGAATTAGGCTAGCACTTCGCCAAAAAGGAACAAACCCGATGCTATCTTGAAATCAAAAACCACTTTTCATTGGCTCGATTCCAGTCGAATTAGACTAGCAATTTGCCATAGACGAACAAGCCCGATGTTATCATGAAATGGAAAACCACTTTTCGTTGGCTCGATTCTAATCGAATAAGACTATCAATTCTCCAAAAACGAACAAACCCGAAGTTATCATGAAATCAAAACAACTTTTCATTCGCTCGATTCCAATTGACTTAG
>NW_019253982.1:0-1200 GCF_002742605.1 Olea europaea var. sylvestris
CGCTCGCTACATTTTCAAAAAGTACTTATGGGCCCGAAACGGACACCGTGTGCAAATGTTATGCTCAATTCATCGTACGCCGACTCTCCAAGCGTTCCAAATAAACAAGTTCTCATTCTTTCGAAAAATGGCTAAAATCCCTCGTACGTCACGACGAAGTCTTATGTTCAATCAAAAACGGTTGCTACATTTCCAAAAAGTACTTATGGGCCCGAAACGGACACCATGTGCAAAAGTTACACTCAATTCTTCGTACGTCGACTATCCAAGCGTTCCAAATATGCAAGTGCTCATTCTTTCGAAAATGGCTAAAATCCCTCATACGTCGCGATGAAGTTGTGAGTTCAATCCAAAACACATTTCCAAAAAGTACTTATGGGCCCGAAACGGGCGCCGTGTGCAAAAGTTACGCTCAATTCTCCGTACGCTGACTATCCAAGCGTTCCAAATATGCAAGTGCTCATTCTTTCGAAAGATCGCTAAAATCCCTCATACGTGACGACGAAGTGGTGAGTTCAATCCAAAACGGTCGCTACATTTCCAAAAAGTACTTATGGGCTCGAAACGGACACCGTGGACAAAAGTTACGCTCAATTCATCGTGCGCCGACTCTCCAAGCATTCCAAGTATGCAAGTGCTCAATCTTTCGAAAAATTGTCGAAATACCTCGTACGTCACGATGAATTCGTGAGTTCAATCCAAAACGGTCGCTACATTTCCAAAAAGTACTTAAGGGCCCGAAACGGACACCGTGTGCAAAAGTTACGCTCAATCCTCCGTACGCTGACTATCCAAGCGTTCCAAATATACAAGTGCTCATTCTTTTGAAAAGTCGCTAAAATCCCTCATACGTCACGATGATGTTGTGAGTTAAATCCAAAACACATTTCCAAAAAGTACTTATGGGTCGAAAACGGACACTGTGTACAAAAGTTACGCTCAATTCTTCGTACGCCGACTCTCCAAGCGTTCCAAATATGCAAGTGCTCATTCTTTCGAAAATGGCTAAAATCCCTCATACGTCACGATGATGTTGTGAGTTAAATCCAAAACACATTTCCAAAAAGTACTTATGGGCCCGAAACGGGCACCGTGTGCAAAAGTTACGCTCAATTCGCCGTACGCCGACTACCCAAGCGTTCCAAATATGCAAGTGCTCATTCTTTCGAAAGATCGGTAAAATACCTCATACGTCATGAT
>NW_019253983.1:0-1200 GCF_002742605.1 Olea europaea var. sylvestris
CATGGTCCATTTAAAAA
Source organism: Olea europaea var. sylvestris (assembly GCF_002742605.1). NCBI lineage: Eukaryota > Viridiplantae > Streptophyta > Magnoliopsida > Lamiales > Oleaceae > Olea > Olea europaea. Next base: position 18 of record NW_019253983.1, read on the forward strand.
AAATTATGGGGGTCGACCCCCACTTGTTTCTTGCATGACAGGGATCTGTATATGTAGTGTGTTTGAAATTTTAAATTGACTCGGTTTTATTAAACTTGCTGCCAAGCAACACATTATGACATTGACTTTGTTTTAATACGAGCTAAATTGAAATGAATGGGGCATTTGCAAATTTTAAATTGACTCGGATCGAACAAACTTGCTGCCAACAACAAATTACGACTTTAACTTTGTTTTAAAACAAGCTAAATTGATATGAATGGCTTGAAATTTTGACTATTCACAAAGACCGTGTTAGATTCAAACACACACTTTATGTTACTTTATAATAAATGTATTTAATAAAATTTCAAATGTTAAATTGACTTGGGTTGAACAGACTTGCTGCCAAGCAATGAATTATGACTTTCACTTTGTTTTAAATTTTAATACAAGCTAAATTGATATGAATGGTGTTAACTAGGATCGTGTCAGATCCAAACACTCTTTATATTATTTGATAATCATTGCATTCAATAAATTACAGATTTAAAAGCTCTAATTTTAAATTATTCAAATTAAATTTAAATTTATTGACCATTGATATTTAAAAAATGCACATATTAATTAAAAAAGTGGAAAACAATAAATATGTTTTCGAAAAGTAAAATAAAGAACTAAGGAATTAGTTAAGAGAGTGAAATTTTTTACACTTTTAATTTAAACATGCTGTCTTTATGTATAATATTATTTAAAAATAAAAAATCTTTTAAAAATGCTTTTAAGCATAATTTTCTTCAGTCGATAATTTTATTAACCGCCCGGGGTGCAATTATGTAACAAGGTCAGGTCATCCTATAATATTTCTTTAGGGTGCAATTATGTAACACAATCAGGTCATTTTATAATATTTATTTGGGGGTGCAATTATGTGAATCAAAGTTAGGTCATTTTATAATATTTCTTTGGGGTGCAATTATGTGAAAAAGTCAAGTCATTCTATAATATTTTTTACTCTAACAACCTGCTAAACCAATAAGGGGTGTATTTGATTACATTTATTTTCCATGGAAAATATCAGTTTTCCATCTAAATTCCTACTTAAAGTGTTTGATTGCTACTTTTTTCCATGGAAAACATTTTCCAACTTTTGAAAATATGCCTAATTTTCCTTGTTTTTAAGGAAAATATTTTCCTTGGGTAG
>NW_019253984.1:0-1200 GCF_002742605.1 Olea europaea var. sylvestris
AAATATAACTTATTTTTCTTATTTAGAGCATATTTAGCTAAGCCTAAAACAAATGTAAATTTACTGAAAAGTAACTTTTAAGTTTTGTCAAACATGTTTGTTTCCTTAAAAGATACTTTTAAATGCAACTTTCTTCCCAAAACATGTTAAGGTTTTTTTTTTTCTTTTTTTTTTTTCTTTTTTTTTATCAGAAGTTGATTTTATTTTTTTCTTTGAATTTTAGTCAAAAATTGGTTTATCAGCAAGCTTGCTCTTCGTTCTTGAAAATGAAAAATTCTTCATCTAAGCTTAACCAAACTCTACTATGTTGGGTTCATAAATTGAAATTGGCAAATTTGAGGGGTTTTTAGCAATATATATAGGTTAAACTTTGTGTGTAAAGGAAGGGTGGATACAAATGGTTCTCTTATCCATTCCCCCGTAAACAACAAAAGGCAAGAAATGAGAAATTAGAAGAATACTCAAACCAAAAGAATCCCATCTCATCAATGGCTGACACTATAATGAGCTTCTCATTTATCAATCCTCATATCCAAACAACAAAACTAGACTTCAATTCATTTCCAAGAAAAGTAAGCATATTTTAATTCCCTTCCATTTTCTTAACAAATATGATTCATAATCTCACATCAAAAGTTTGTTTATTTCCAGCTTAGGCAATGTTCAAATTCAACATTTGGCTGTGGCAACAGGCATCAGGTAAATACGTTTCAGTATGTTTGCTACACAAATACTAGATAAGAACGAACATCATAATAAACACAATTTTGACTTCTTTGATGTTGTCCGTGTTATTCGAGTAGAAAATTTACAAGAGAAGTTCCACAGTTAAAGTAAATGCTTTACCAGATTGGCCATTGATGGCTGTTTTAGTTGAGCATATGGAAGGGCAGAGAGACCTCATTACCCACAAGTCAATTTGGCATCTTAGCGATGAGGCCATGAAGAATGTTTGTGAGTACCTTTTCCTCATTTCTAAGCATTTTTTGGATTTTATCAGTTTCCAATTCCGGTATGGTACGGACAAAGCCCCAGATGGCCATGATTAAGATCTTCAAGGACATGTTGCATAAAGGATAATCATTGAAGGCATTATTTGTTTCGCAGTAATTGACAGCGTTAATTTTTAACTTAATTTTTTACTTGATACACTAACCGGTTTTGTCTGTCTAACAAATTAGATATGACATAGTTTTTCAA
>NW_019253985.1:0-1200 GCF_002742605.1 Olea europaea var. sylvestris
TGATCTGGGCCGTGGAAACTAAAACATTAGACGCATCAAATGGTCCATATGTGACCTGGATTTGAAAGGTCCAGATTTTTGAGATCTGACGGTTGAAAATGCATTTTTTGCCTATAAAAGGTTCATTTGTTTGGATATACATTTGTTTTGCATAAATCATGTTAACTCGTGTTTCTGGGATATGACCAAACATTATATTTGTATTTGGTGGATTCTGAGGGGAGTTGGTGCGAGGGACGGCTTAGTTTCGGACGATTCCATGGAGTGTGCAAATTGGATGATCCTTGGGTGTAATTCATTGGACGTTTGGACCGTTAAAAATGAAAATGCAGCCTCAGCACAATCTTCTTTGAACCCTTTGGGAACAATGTTGAAGTGCGGAGGGTCGTCTATTGTCCTGAATAAATTATGTTGCAATAAGGTGCGATTCCTATTCGAAGTGGTATTATGTGGATCCGCAGGGGTTGGTACCAACGTACCTCGTTTGAGCAGCTAGGTTACTCCTCTGCCAGAGCGTACTAGGCAAAGTGTATTGTAGCCGTTCTTTGAGTTTCAACATGGTTCCATAGACCTCATATTTGCAAAAGTTGCTGTATATGGTAGACGTCCTTCAAAAGGGAGAAGTCCAGTGGATTATGCATTTGATGCAGTAGTTGTACTCTATTATTATTATGTTTTATTTTGACAAGTGTTTTGTAATGCTTTGTAAGTGGCTGATTGCCTCGATTGTAATGTGTTTGTAGTAATAAATAATTTTTTTAGCTTTTTATGCAAATTCGTGTTTGAACTGAAGTCTAGATTGTTACTGTCTTGTGGTTGGGGGTGCTTTGTGGGGGTCGTGCCCTTGCTAAAGCCCCCCATTTCTTTACATTTTCATAGGCAACTTGTGCCTTTTCATGGAGGTGGTCATTATAGGATTCAGCCCTTTGTGTTGTTGTACCCCTAAGGTTGATTTTCGTTTCTAAGGTGGACCTTTTCGGGTTCTAGCTCTTTTTAGCAAGGTGCCTCTATTGGGCTAAACTTCGTTCAAAGTCTTTTGAGCTCGTATATTCTGGAGTGTCTCTATGAGCCGCTTGGGCTAGTTTTCACAGGAGTGCTTCTTGGGCTACTTTCTTTTATCCATTCGAAGGGGTTGCCTCGAAAGATGTCACGTTATTTGATGAAATTCCGATGGCGTCTTCTCAGTAATGTCGATCAAAC
>NW_019253986.1:0-1200 GCF_002742605.1 Olea europaea var. sylvestris
AGAGCCATTTGGTACATGTCCCATCGTTGATTAATTTAATATAATTTTTAGCACAGATGATGTTGATTTTTGGAACATTTGACAAGTTCTACGACATGTGACTACCTCTTAAAAGGTGGATTCACATCCAATGATAGAATGCATTCCTCAATTTCTTTGGACTCAGATGATAAAGATTCAAAATGTAGTACGCTTCAAGTCGATCTTGAGAGTGATCATGAATGAAAGTATCAAAAACCACCATGTCAGTTAAATCGATCGAAACCAACTATTAGATTCGATTGGATATTTAATTACTTGAAGACATTGACAAATTGTTATCACATTTATAATGAATATTTAAATGTTTGATTACCATTAATAAGGGACTTTTTTTATTTTCTAGAGGTTTGAAATAGGTTTAGCACATAGTGATAATCAACATAAGGTCATATAAACGTTAAGGGTACTTGTTTATGCATTGTGCAATCAAAATAGATAATCGTATGCTAGTAATACATTTTCAGGTAATCAAATCGACGTAAAAATATTTCTTGTCATATTTAGAAGTAGGTTTATTTTGTTTGGAGAGGTTGTTGAAAATATAGGATTTTCGGTTGCCAATCTATACACAAATTAGATTAAATGATAGAGGTTGATAATTAGAATGGGTAATTAATTATGTAGTTGGATTCTAAACACGTTTTTCTCATATATAACTTTTAACAAAATTATCTTCACGTGCATTTAGTTAAAAATTAGTATAACAATTAGTTAATACAAAATACTAAACTCATCAATTATGTTTGTCACCTCAGTATTTTATCACAAATTGATACAATTCAAATTAGAGTCTATTCCTTGTTGGAACAATATTTTAAATTCACTGAAAACTATTACTTGTCAACGATCTCTTAAGATTGCGAAATTTCATCGAACAAGTTTTTGGCACTATTGTCAAAGAATAGATTTAAGTTTGAATTTATTAGTTATTAACCAAATTTGAATTTGGCCCACGAGAAATGCAGTGAAAGCCGTTCAATGCATCTATTTTCACATACATTAAAGGATAGAATACGAAAATATCTATACTCTTTACATAGCACTACTATGGGAAATGACATGGTTTAAAAGTTTACCTACAAATACTTGCAATCAGGGGTGGACCCACTTGAGGCCGAGTGGGGTCGGCTGCCCCCACTCGATTTTCAATTTTTTTTT
>NW_019253987.1:0-1535 GCF_002742605.1 Olea europaea var. sylvestris
GACAAACATTGATTATGTTACTCTACAAGGTATAAATATCTAGATATAAGTATTTATGACTTCATAATCTCAATCATGACTTGGATTAAAAATATTTCCATATCCAGCCATAGATATAACAGCTCGTTACATAAGAAAACTCATGAATTTAAAAATAAATTTTACCTCGATCGTTGGTTGAAAGTCAGTTGCTAGCTTGCTCGATGATGAAGGACAGTAACTTTCTGTTTTAAAAAGTCTACAGAAAAGTAAACCTTGCTCTGATACCACGCTGTGACGCCCCGAACTTAAACTTCGAGGGTCACGTACTAAACATAGTAACTTCAGTCTTTGGTACATGTAAATACTCTTAAATAGAAGTGTTACATGTGAAAAAAATTTATTTTCAACTTGGTAAAATAATTCTTATAAAATTTGATGGCCGGTAAAAGTGCATGCCAACATGAAATTATACATTACATATACGACCTCGACACTATTACGATTTGTTGGGGCAGCAAGTTTGACAATTTTTATAAAATTTATCCCAACTCCGTTTTACATGAAATTGGTGGCATTAGAAAGATAATTTCAAGGAGTTTTCTAGGTTAAAATATGAAAATTTTCCAAGATCATATGATATAGACGTTTTACTGAAAACAGTGAAGTATTACACAGGAAATCCAGATTGACCCCTTGACGTTAAAACCTTGATAACTCAGGCCATAGATATCCAAATTGAGTGATTCCTTCGGCCATATTTAGAAAAGTAAAAGGGAAAAACGGAAATATTTTTATAATCTCAAATGGACGTTTATAGAGTTAGAAACATCATTTTGAAATTGACTCCAGAAACTGTCTCGTTTTTGCCCTTTTGTCACTTGTAAGGAAAATAAACTACAAAAATGTCTCTTAACATAACATGAAAGATATAATTACAAAATTTACTATTAATACCAAAATACATCATGTCTTGTTCATATTTTTACATAATACCATAAGGAAAATAGATGGAAAAACTGTCATCGAACAAAACACACAAAAGAAAACTTTCGGTACAAAACTTCGTTGTCCTTAATCTATCATCGCGTAAGCCAACTAACTTCCATCAATTCAAATGATCATGGATCTGAAAATTTAGCATAACATACTATGAGTATAATAAATACTCAGTAAGATACCATGCTTGGATTTTTATCATGATAATACCACACAAAAGAATACAATCAAACCCATACTTGCATATTCCGGCTTGCCGGTGCCCTTCGGACTTGTCCTAAGGCATAAATAGATATCTAACTTTGTGGACTTGTCCACCATAATCATATTATGGTTTTTCATGCATAGCTTAAGCATAAATATTACCATGAAAATCATAGCTCTTAAGCATGAAAGTATCTTACCGTAAAACTTGATGATCTTTGTTTGAAAAGTAAGTTGAAAGTGTTAAGCTCACTTCGTTTTCTTCCTTCCTTAAATTTCGGTTTTTAGCTCTCTTTTCAAATGTATAAGTGTTTTGTAGAAATGAAAGAAATCTCTTTCTCTATAGCATGGAT
>NW_019253987.1:2122-40856 GCF_002742605.1 Olea europaea var. sylvestris
AAATTTAAATCAGCATAAAATTTCGAAGTATTACAGGTTAGAACCTTGCTACATGTACACTATGGTGAAAACTTTAGTTTACATTTTGCCACGTGACATTACCCGATTGGACAATTTAAATTTAAAAAAGTTTTCACATCCAATTGACACTTGACAATAATGCAAGTGTCAAACATCTTGTCGAAAATCAGTGTAGAAATAGCAAAGTTCAATCGGTATGAACCTTGCTACATGTACACTGTCATGTACACTTCAGTTTACACTTTGCCAGGTAACATTACCCTGTTGGACAGTTAAATTTTCAAATAGTTTTCCCATCCAATTGTCACTTGACAACAATGCAAGTGTTAAGCATCGTGTCGAAAATCAGTGTACATATAGCAAAGTTCAATTGATTTGAACCTTGCTGCATGAACACTATGGTGTATATTTAGTTTACACTTTGCAATGTGACATTACTCTGTTGGACGGTTTAAATTTCAAAATATTTTCCCATCAAATCGACACTTGACATCAATGCAAGTGTCAAACAATGGGTCGAAAATTAGTTTACAAATAGCAGAGTTCAAACGATAAGGACCTTGCTACACGTACACTATGGTGTGCACATTTGTTTACACTTTGCCACGTGACATTACCCTGTTGGACAGTTTAAATTTCAAGCAATTTTCCCATCCTATTGACATTTGACAACAATGCAAGTGTCGAACAATGTGTCAAAAATCAGTGTACCAATAGCAAAGTTCAATTGGTAAGAATCTTGCGACATGTACACTATGATGAACACTTCAGTTTACACTTTGCTTAACGTGACATTATCCTGTTGGACAGTTTAAATTTAAAAAAATTTTCCCATCCAATTAACACTTGACAACAATGAAAGTGTCAAACATCGTGTAGAAAATCAGTGTACAAATGGCAAAATTCAATCGATATGAACCTTACTACATGTACGCTATGTTGTACACTTCAGTTTACACTTTGCCAGGTGACATTACCCTGTTGGACAGTTTAAATTTTAAATAGTTTTCCCATCCAATTGTCACTTGGTAACAATGCAAGTGTCAAACATCGTGTCGAAAATCAGTGTACAAATAGCAAAGTTCAATCGATTTGAACCTTGCTACATGAACACTATGGTGTATACTTTAGTTTACACTTTGCCATGTGACACTACCCTATTGGACGTTTTAAATTTCAAAATGTTTTCCCATCCAATCAACACTTAACATCAATGCAAGTGTCAAACAATGGGTTGAAAATCAGTTTACAAATAGTAGAGTTCAATCGATAAGGACCTTGCTACACGCACACTATGGCGTACACATTAGTTTACACTTTGTCATGTGACATTACCCTGTTGGATAGTTTAAATTTCAAACAGTTTTCCCATCCTATTGACACTTGACAACAATGCAAGTGTTAAACAACGTGTCGAAAATCAGTGTACCAATAGCAAAGTTCAATCGGTAAGAATCTTGCGACATGTACACTATGTTGAACACTTTAGTTTACACTTTGCTACGTGACATTACCCTGTTAGACAGTTTAAAATTTAAATAGTTTTCCCATCCAATTGACACTTGGCAACAATGCAAGTGTCAAACAACTTGTCAAAAATTAGTGTACAAATAACAAAGTTCAGTCGGTAAGAACCTTGCAACAAGTACACTATGGTGTACACTTTAGTTTACACTTTGCCACATGATATTACCCTGTTGGACAGTTTAAATTTCAAACTGTTTTCCCGTCCATTTGACACTTGACAGCAATGAAAGTGTTAAACAATGTGTAAAAAATCAGTGTACAAATAGGGAAGTCCAATCGATAAGGACCTTGCTACATGTACACTATGGTGTACACTTTAGTTTACACTTTGCCATGTGACATTACCCTGTTGGACAGTCTAAATTTCAAACAGTTTCTACATCCAATTGACACTTGACGACAATACAAGTGTCGAACAATGTGTCAAAAATCAGTGTACAAATAGCAAAGTTCAATCGGTAAGATTGTTGCGACATGTACACTATGGTGAAAACATTAGTTTACTATTTACCACGTGACATTACACTGTTGGATAGTTTAAATTTCAAGCAATTTTTCCATCCAATTGACACTTTGAAATAATGCAAGTGTCAAACAACGTATCAAAAATCAGTGCACAAATGGCAAAGTTCAATTGGTAAGGACCTTACCCTATGTAAACTATGGTGTACACTTTAATTTACACTTTTCCACGTGACATTACCTATTGGACAGCTTAAATTTCAAACAATTTTTACATCCAACTGACACTTGACAACAACGTAAGTGTCAAACAACGTGTCGAAAATCGGTGTACAAATAGCGAAGTCCAATCGGTAAGATTGTTGCGACATGTACACTACTGTGTACGCTTTAGTCTACGTTTTGCCATGTCACATTACCCTGTTGGATAGTTTAAATTTCAAACAATTTTTCCATCCAATTGACATTTGACAGTAGTGCAAGTGTCAAACAACCTGCAATGAATCAGTGTACAAATAGGGAAGTCCAATCTGTAAGCACCTTGTTACGTGTACACTATTGCGTACACTTTAGTTGAAACTTTGCCACGTCACATTACCCTGTTGGATAATTTAAATTTCAAACATTTTTCCCATTCAATTGACACCTTACTACAGTACAAGTGTCGAACAATGTGTCAAAAATCAGTGTACAAATATCAAAGTTCAATCGGTAAGAACCTTGCTGCATGTACACTATGATGAAAACTTTAGTTTACACTTTGCCACGTGACATTATCCTATTAGAAAATTTAAATTTCAAACAATTTTGCTGTCCAATTCACACTTGACAACAATGCAAGTGTCAAACAACGTCTCAAAAATTAGTGTACAAATAGCAAAGTCCAATTGGTATGAACCTTGCTAAATGTATACTATGGTGTACACTTCAGTTTACACTTTGCCAGGTAACATTGCCCTGTTGGACAGTTTAAAGTTAAAAAAAATTTCCCATCCAATTGACACATGACAACAATGTAAGTGTCAAACATCGTGTCAAAAATCAGTATACAAATAGCAAAGTTCAATCGATATGAACCTTGCTACATGTACACTGTGGTGTACACTTCAGTTTACACTTTGTCAGGTGACATTACCCTGTTGGACAGTTTAAATTTCAAATAGTTTTCCCGTCCAATTGTCACTTGGCAACAATGCAAGTGTCAAACGTCGTGTGGAAAATTAGTGTACAAATAGCAAAGTTCAATCGATTTGAACCTTGCTACATGAACACTATGGTGTATACTTTAGTTTACACTTTACCATGTGACATTACCCTGTTGGACAGTTTAAATTTCAAAATGTTTTCCCATCCAATCGACACTTGACATCAATGTAAGTGTCAAACAACGGGTCGAAAATCAGTTTACAAATAACGGAGTTCAATCGGTAAGGATCTTGCTACACGTACACTATGGTGTACACGTTAGTTTACACTTTGCCACATGACATTATCATGTTGGACAGTTTAAATTTCAAACAGTTTTTCCATCCTATTGACACTTGCCAACAATGCAAGTGCTAAACAACGTGTCGAAAATCAGTGTACCAATAGCAAAGTTTAATCGGTAAGAATCTTGCGACATGTACACTATAGTGAACACTTTAGTTTACACTTTGCTACGTGACATTGCCCTTTTGGACAGTTTAAAATTAAAATAGTTTTCCCACACAATTGACACTAGACAACAATGCAAGTGTCAAACAACGTATCGAAAATTAGTGTACAAATAGCAAAATTCTGTTGGTATGAACCTTGATACAAGTACACTATGGTGTACACTTTAGTTTACACTTTGCCATGTGATATTAACCCATTGATTAGTTTAAATTTCAAATAGTTTTTCCATCCAATTGACACTTGACTGCAAATGCAAGTTTCAAACGTGTAAAAATTAGTGTACAAGTAGGGAAGTCCAACTGGTAAGGACCTTGCTACACGTACACTATGGTGTACACTTAAGTTTACACTTTGCCACGTGACATTACCCTGTTGGACATTTTAAATTTCAAACAATTTTCTCATCCATTTGAAACTTGACTACAATATAAGTGTCGAACAACGTGTCAAAAATCAGTGTACAAATAGCAAAGTTCAATCGGTAAGAACTTTGCTGCATGTACACTATGGTGAAAACATTAGTTTACACTTTGCCAAGTGATATTACCCTCTAGGACAGTTTAAATTTCAAGCAGTTTTCCCATCCAATTGACACTTGGAAATAATGTAAGTGTCAAAAAACGTGTCAAAAATTAGTGAACAAATAGCAAAGTTCAATTGGTAAGGACCTTACTATATGTACACTATGGTGTACACTTTTGTTTACTCTTTGCCACGTGACATTACTCTGTTGGACATTTTAAATTTCAAATAGTTTTCCCATCCAATTGACACTTGACAACAATGCAAGTGTCAAACAACCTGTCGAAAATTAGTGTACAAATAGCGAAGGTCAATCGGTACGGACCTTGCTACATGTACACTATGGTGTATACTTTAGTTTACACTTTGTCACGTGACATTACCCTGTTGGACAGTTTAAATTTCAAACAATTTTCGCATCCAATTGAAGCTTGGTAACAATGCAAGTGTCAAACAACGTGTCTAAAATTAGTGTACAAAGAGCAAAGTTCAATAGGTAAGAATCTTGCGACATGTACACTATGGTGTACACTTAAGTTTACACTTTGCCACGTGTCATTACCCTACGGGATATTTTAAATTTCAAACAGTTTTTCCATCTAATTGACACTTAACATTAAAGCAAGTGTCAAACAACGTGTCAAAAAGTAGTGTACAAATCGCAAAGTTCAATCGGTAAGAACAATTCTACATGTACACTTTAGTTTACTCTTTGCCACGTGTCATTACCTTGTTGGACAATTTAAATTTCAAACGGATTTCCCATCCAATTAAAACCAGACAACAACAAAAGTAGCAAGTAACGTGTCAAAAATCAGTGTACAAATGGCAAAGTTCAACCAATAAGGACCTTGCTACTTGTATACTTTAGTTTACACTTTGCCACGTGACATTATCCTGTTGGACAGTTTAAATTTCTTGACTACAATGCAAGTGTCAAACAACGTATCAAAAATCAGTATACAAATAGCAAAATTTAATAGGTAGGAACCTTGCTACATGTACATTATGGTATACACTTTAGTTTATACTTTTCCTAATGACATTACCCCATTGGACAATTTAAATTTCAAACAGTTTTTCCATCCAATTGACACATGACAACAATGCAAGTTTCAAACAATGTATCAAAAATAAGTGTACAAATAGCAAAGTTCAATTGGTAAGAACCTTGCTACATGTATACTTTAGTTTACACTTTGCCACGTGAAATTACGTTGTTGGACAGTTTAAATTTCAAATAGTTTTCCCATGTAATTGGCACATGACAACATTGCAAGTCACAAACAATGTGTCAAAAATAAGTGTACAAGTAGCAAAGTTCAATCGGTAATAACTTTGCTACATGTACTCTATGGCGAACACTTTAGTTTACACTTTATCACGTGACGTTACCTTGTTGGACAGTTTAAATTTCAAACAGTTTACCCACCCAAATTACACTTGACAACAATGCAAGTGTTAAAAACGTGTTAATAATAAATGTACAAATAGTAAAGTTCAAGCGATAAGAACTTTGCTACATGTACACTACGTTGTACACTTTAGTTTACAGTTTGCCACGTGCCCTGTTGGACAGTTTAAATTTCAAACAGTTTTCCCATCCAATTGATACTTGACAATAAAGCAAGTGTCAAACAACGTTTTAAAAATCAGTGTACTAATCGCAAAGTTCTATCTGTAAGAACCTTGCTACATGTACACTATGGTGTACACTTTAGTTTACACTTTGCCTTGTGTCATTACTCTATTGGATAGTTTAAATTTCAAATAGATTTCCCATCCAATTGACACCTGACAACAATGCAAGTGTCAAACAACGTGTCAAAAATCAGTGTGCAAATAGCAAAGTTCAATCGAAAAAGACCTTGCTACTTGTACACTATGGTGTACACATTAGTTTACACTTTGCCACGTGACATTACCCTGATGGACAGTTTAAATTTCAAACAGTTTTTCCATCCAATTGACACTTGACAACAATGCAAGTGTCAAACAACGTGTTGAAAATTAGTATACAAATAGGGAAGTCCAATCGGTAAGGACCTTGCTACATGTATACTTTAGTTTTCACTTTGCCATGTGACATTATCCTGTGGGACAGTTTAAATTTCAAACAGTTTTCCCATCCAATTGAAGCATGGCAACAATCCAAGTGTCAAACAATGTGTCAACAATCAGTGTACAAATAGCAAAGTTGAATCGGTAAGAACTTTGCGACATGTACACTATGGTGTACACTTTAGTTTACACTTTGCCACATTTCATTACCCTATGGGATATTTTAAATTTCAAACAGTTTTCCCATCTGATTGACACTTGACAATAAAGCAAGTGTCAAACAACATGTCAAAAATCAATGTACAAATCGCAAAGTTCAATCGGTAAGAACATTTCTACATGTACACTTTAGTTTACACTTTGCCACGTGTCACTACCTTGTTGGACAATTTAAATTTGAAACAGATTTTCGATCCAATTAAAACCTGACAACAACGCAAGTAGCAAGCAATGTGTCAAAAATCAGTGTACAAATGTCAAAGTTCAACCAGTAAGGACCTTGCTACTTGTATACTTTAGTTTACACTTTGCCACGTAACATTACCCTGTTGGACAGTTTAAATTTCTTGACTACAATGCAAGTGTCAAACAACGTGTCAAAAATCAGTGTACAAATAGCAAAATTTAATAGGTAGGAACCTTGCTACATGTATACTATAGTGTACACTTTAGTTTACACTTTGCCTAGTGACATTATCCCATTGGACAATTTAGATTTCAAACAGTTTTTCCATCCAATTGACACATGACAACAATCCAAGTTTCAAACAACGTGTCAAAAATAAGTGTACAAATAACAAAGATCAATTGGTAAGAACCTTGCTACATGTACACTTTAGTTTACACTTTGCCACGTGAAATTACCTTGTTGGACAGTTTAAATTTCAAACAGTTTTCCCATCCAATTGGCACATGACAACATTTCAAGTCACAAACAACGCGTCAAAAATAACTGTACAAGAAGCAAAGTTCAATTGGTAATAACTTTGCTACATGTACTCTATGACGAGTACTTTAGTTTACACTTTGCCACGTGACAATACCCCTTTGGACAGTTTAAATTTCAAACAGTTTTCCCACCCAATTGACACTTGACAATAACGCAAGTGTTAAACAACGTGTCAATAATAAATGTACAAATAGCAAAGTTCAAGCGGTAAGAACTTTGCTACATGTACACTACGATGTGCACTTTAGTTTGCAGTTTGCCACATGCCATGTTGGACAGTTTAAATTTCAAACAAATTTCCCATCCAATTAACACTTGACAACAATGTAAGTGTCAAACAATGTCACAAAAATCAATGTACAAATAGCAAAGTTCAATCGGAATGAACCTCGCTACATGTACGCTATGGTATACACTTCAGTTTACACTTTGTCAGGTGACATTATCCTGCTGGACAGTTTAAATTTCAAATAGTTTTCCCATCCAATTGACACTTGTTAACAATGCAAGTTTCAAACAACTTGTCGAAAATAAGTGTACAAATAGCAAAGTTCAATCAATAAGGACCTTGCTACATGCACACTATGGTGTACACATTAGTTTACACTTTGCCACGTGACATTACCCTGTTGGACAATTTAAAATTTAAAATGTTTTTCCATCCAATTCACACTTGACAACAATGCAAGTGTCAAACAACGTGTCAAAAATTAGTGTACAAATAGCAAAGTTCAATCAGTAAAAACCTTGTTGCATGTACACTACGGTGTGCACTTTAGTTTACCCTATGCCTGGTGATATTACCCCCTTGGACAGTTTAAATTTCAAACAGTTTTCCCATCCAATTGACACTTGACAACAATGCAAGTGTCAAACAACGTGTTGAAAATTAGTGTACAAATAAGGAAGTTCAATTCGTTAGAACCTTGCGACATGTACTCTATGGTGTACACTTTAGTTTACACTTTGCCACGTGACACTACCCTGTTGGACAGTTTAAATTTCAAGCAGTTTTTCCATCCAATTGACACTTGACAACAATGCAAGTGTCCAACAACGTGTCAAAAATCAGTGTACAAATAGCAAAGTTCAATCGGTAAGGACTTTGATACATGTTCACTATGGTGTACACTTTAGTTTAAACTTTGCCACATGTCATTAGCCTATGGGATAGTTTAAATTTCAAACAGTTTTCCCATCCAATTGATACTTGACAATAAAGCAAGTGTCAAACAACGTTTTAAAAATCAGTGTACTAATTGCAAAGTTCTATCTGTAAGAACCTTGCTACATGTACACTATGGTGTACACTTTAGTTTACACTTTGCCTTGTGTCATTACTCTATTGGATAGTTTAAATTTCAAATAGATTTCCCATCCAATTGACACCTGACAACAATGCAAGTGTCAAACAACGTGTCAAAAATCAGTGTGCAAATAGCAAAGTTCAATCGAAAAAGACCTTGCTACTTGTACACTATGGTGTACACTTTAGTTTACACTTTGCCACGTGACGTTACCATGTTGGACAGTTTAAATTTCTTGACTACAATGTAAGTGTCAAAAATCATGTCAAAAATTGGGTACAAATAGCAAAATCTAATAGGTAGAAACCTTGCTACATGAGTACTATTGTCTACACTTTAGTTTCCACTTTTCCTAGTGACGTTATCCCGTTGGACAATTTAAATTTCAAATAGTTTTTCCATCCAATTGACACATGACAACAATGCAAGTTTCAAACGACGTGTCAAAAATAAGTGTACAAATAGCAAAGTTCAATTGGTAAGAACCTTGCTACATGTACACTATGGTGTACACTTTAGTTTACACTTTGCCACGTGAAATTACATTGTTGGACAGTTTAAATTTGAAATAGTTTTCCCATCCAATTGACACATGACAACAATGCAACTCATAAACAACATGACAAAAATAAGTGTACAAGTAGCAAAGTTCAATTGGTAATAACTTTGCTGTATGTACTCTATGGTGAACACTTTAGTTTACTCTTTGCCACGTGACATTACCCTGTTGGACATTTTAAATTTCATACAGTTTACCCACCCAATTGACACTTGACAACAATGCAAGTGTCAAACAACGTGTCAAAAATAAATGTACAAATAGCAAAGTTCAAATGATAAGAACCTTGCTACATGTACACTACGGTGTGCACTTTAGTTTACAGTTTGCCACGTGCTCTATTAGACAGTTTAAATTTCAAACAATTTTTCCATCCAATTGACACTTGACAACAATGCAAGTGTCAAACAACGGGTCAAAAATTAGTGTACAAGTAGCAAAATTCAATCGATAAGGACCTTGCTACATCTACACTATGATGTGCACATTAGTTTACACTTCGCCATGTGACATTATCCTGTTGATCAGTTTAAATTTCAAATAGATTTTCCATCCAATTCACGCTTGACAACAATGTAAGTGTCAAACAATGTATCAAAAATCAATGTGCAAACAGCAAAGTTCAATCAGTTAGAACCTTGCTACATGTACGGTATGCACTTTAGTTTACCCTATGCCATGTGACATTACCCTCTTGGACAGTTTAAATTTGAAATAGTTTTCCCATCCAATTGAGACTTGGCAACAATGCAAGAGTCAAACAATATGTTCAAAATTAGTGTCCAAATAGTAAAGTTCAAACGGTAACAACCTTGCGACATGTACACTATGCTATACACTTTAGTTTACACTTTGCCACTTGACATTACCCTGTTGGACAGTTTAAATTTCAAACAATTTTTCCATCTAATTGGCACTTGACAACAATGTAGGTGTCAAACAACGTGTCGAAAATTAGTGTACAAATAGCAAATTTCAATCGGTAAGGACCTTGATACATGTTCACTATGGTGTACACTTTTGTTTATACTTTGCCACGTGACACTCCCTGTTGGAAAGTTTAAATTTTGAACAGTTTTCCCATCCAATTGCCACTTGACAACAATGCAAGTGTCAAACAACGTGTCGAAAATCACTATACAAATAGCAAAGTTTAATCGGTAAGGACCTTGATACATGTTCACTATGGTATACACTTTAGTTTACACTTTGCCACGTGACAGTACCCTGTTCGACAGTTTAAATTTCAAATAGTTTTCCCATCCAATTGACACTTGAAAACAATGCAAGTGTCAAAGAATGTGTCGAAAATTAGTGTACAAATACTAAAGTTCAATCGGTAAGGACCTCTCTACATGAATACTATGGTGTACACTTTAGTTTACACTTTCCCTCGTGACATTACCCTGTTGGACGGTTTAAATTTTGAACTATTTTCCCATCCCATTGACACTTGACTACAATGCAATGGTTAAACAACGTGTCAAGAATCAGTGCACAAATAGTGAAAATTTAAGCGATAGGAACTTTGCTACATGTACACTATGGTGTACACTTTAGTTTACACTTTACCACGTGACATTACCCTGTTGGACAATTTAAATTTCAAATAGTTTTCCCGTCCAATTGACACTTCACAACAATGTAAGTTTCAAACAACGTGTTAAAAATCAGTGTACAAATCGCAAAGCTATCGGTAAGAACCTTGCTACATGTGTACTATGGTGTACACTTTAGTTTACACTTTGCCTCGTGTCATTACCCTATTGGACAATTTAAATTTAAAATAGTTATCCCATCTAATTGATACTTGATAACAAACCAAGTGTCAAACAATGTGCCAAAAATCAGTGTACAAATCGCAAAGTTCAATCGGTAAGAACCTTGCTACAAGTACACTATTGTATACACTTTAGTTTACACTTTGCCACGTGTCATTATCCTGTTGGACAGTATAAATTTCAAAAAATTTTCCCTTCCAATTCACACTTGAAATCAATGCTAGTGTCCGATGACATGTCAAAAATCAGTGTACAAATTGCAAAATTTAATCGGTAAGGACCTGCTAATTGTAAACTGTGGTGTACACTTTAGTTTACACTTTGCAACGTGACATTACCTTGTTGGACATTTGAAATTTCAAATAGTTTTCACATCCAATTGACTCGTGACTACAATGCAAGTGTCAAACAACGTGATGAAAATCAGCGTACAAATAGCAAAGTTCCATTGGCAAGAACGTTGCGGCATGTACACTACGGTGTACACTTTGGTTTAAACTTTGCCACGTGACATTTCCCTGTTGGACAGTTTAAATTTCAAACAGTTTTTCCATCCAATTGACACTTGACAACAATGCAAGTGTCAAACAACGTGTCAAAAATCAGTGTAAAAAATAGCAAAGTACAATCGGTAAGGACCTTGCTACATATACACTATGGGGTAAACATTAGTTTACACTTTGCCACGTGACATTACCCTACTGGACGGTTTAAATTTCAAACAGTTTTCCAATCCAATTGACAATTGACAACAACGTAAGTGTCAAACAATGAGTCGAAAATCAATGTACAAATCTCAAAGTTCAATAGGTAAGAATGTTGCTTAATGTACACTATGGTGTACACTTTAGTTTATACTTTGCCATGTGTCATTACATTGTTGGTTAGTTTAAATTTCAAATAGTTTTCTCATCCAATTGACACTTGACAACAACACAGGTGTCAAACAACGTGTTAAAATTGTAATACTCCGAAATTTTATGCTGATTTAAATTCCTTTAAGATGGCGATTTAACTTTCAATGATATTTTTGGCCATAAGAAAAGGGGGCACCACCTTTGTAGTGGTTAATGTTAGAGGTAGCTAATGACTACAAGCATGAGGTGTTAAATGTTGTGTATACATGAAGTGAGTATTAGTTAGTCGAAACTTAAGTCAAGTTTGAAATTGAATGTGGTCGATTATTTTGTTAGGACTTCAATTGACCAAATGATTAAATTAATTTACGATCTACAATTTTTGGATATGTAAGTTGGATATAAGTTTAGATTTGGGATACATTTGCTAATAATGAAAGATAGAGAGTTGGATTATATTAGTTGGAAGATTAGAGACTTCCTTTGCAAATATAGGTCTTTAGGCTACTAATTACTTATAATCAACCCCACTTGTTATCCATCACCTCCATACATTTGGATCATAGATTAAACAAGTGTACAAGTATAAAAAAAAAAAAAGGGGGTCAAAGTCGGCCACAACAATTAATAAAAAAAAATATATCTTTTTATACTTATCCTCTTATACAAGTATAAATATATCCCTATCCATGCCATAGAGAAAGAGATTTCTTTCATTTCTACAAAACACTTATACATTTGAAAAGAGAGCCAAAAACCGAAATTTAAGGAAGGAAGAAAAAGAAGTGAGCTTAACACTTTCAACTTACTTTTCAAGCAAAGATCATCAAGTTTTACGGTAAGATACCTCCCATGCTTAAGAGTTATGATTTTCATGGTAATATTTATGCTTAAGCTATGCATGAAAAACCATATAATGATTATTGTGGACAATTCCACAAAGTTAGATATCTATTTATGCCTTAGGACAAGTCCGAAGGGCACCGACAAGCCGGAATATGCAAGTATGGGTTTGATTGTATTCTTTTGTGTGTTATTATCATGAGAAAAATCCAAGCATGGTATCTTACTGAGTATTTCTTATACTCATAGTATGTTATGCTAAATTTTCAGATCCATGATCATTTGAATTGATGGAAGTTAGTTGGCTTACGCGATGATGGATTAAGGACAACGAAGTTTTGTACCGAAAGTTTTCTTTTGTGTGTTTTGTTCGATGACAGTTTTACCATCTATTTTTCTTATGGTATTATGTAAAAATATGAACATGGCATGATGTATTAAGGTATTAATAGTAAATTTTGTAATCATATCTTTCATGTTGTGATAAGAGACATTTTTGTAGTTTATTTTCCTTACAAGAGACAAAAGGCAGAAACGGGACAGTTTCTGGAGTCAATTTCAAAACGATGTTTCTAACTCTATAAACGTCCATTTGAGATTATAAAAATATGTCTGTTTTCCCTTTGAGTTTTCTAATTAAGGCCGAAGGAATCACTCAATTTTGATAGCCATGGCCTGAGTTATCAAGGTTTTAACGTCAAGGAGTCAAACTGGATTTCCTGTGTAACACTTCACTGTTTTCAGTAAAACGTCTATATCATATGATCTTGGAAAATTTCATATTTTAACCTAGAAAACTACTTGAAATTATCTTTCTAATGCCACAAATTTCATGTAAAACGGAGTTGGGATGAATTTTATAAAAAATGTCAAACTTGCTGCCTCAACTAATCTTGACAGCGCCGAGGTCGTATTTACAATGTATAAATTTCATGTTGGCATGCACTTTTATCGGCCATAAAATTTTATAAAAAATTAAGTTTTTTTTAATATGTAATATTTCTATTTAAGAATATTTATATGTACCAAAGACTGAAGTTATTATGTTTAGTACGTGACCCTCAAAGTTTAAGTTCGGGGCTTCCCAGCGTGGTATCAGAGCAAGGTTTACTTTTCTGTAGACTTTTTAAAAAGAAAGTTACTGTCCTTCATCATCGAGCAAGCTAGCAACTGACTTTCAACCAACGATCGAGGTAAAATTTATTTTAAATTCAGGAGTTTTCTTATGTAACGAACTGTTATATCTATGGCTGGATATGGAAATATTTTTAATCAAGTCATGATTGAGATTATGAAGTCATAAATACTTATATCTAGATATTTATACCTTGTAGAGTAACATAATCAATGTTTGTCCTAGTTATGGCACGACTGATAAGAACCCCCACGAGGACAGAAGCTTGTGGTTTTGCAAAGAAGCGGAACATATTATTGATATTTTACTATAATTACCGCATGCATCCGCTTCAAAGCCTCGAACAACATTTGGATCTGGTAGATTGTATTATTGAGATGTTATGGGAAATACACCATAGCCTAAGCAATAAGGTGAAGATACTGAGGCTATATGAAACTTGACACTTGACAACAATGTAATTGTCAAAAATAGTGTCAAAAATCAATGTACAAATTGCAAAGTCCAATCGGTAAGGACCTTCCTACATGTACACTATGGTGTACGATTTAGTTTACACTTTGCCACTTGACATTACCCTATTGGACAATTTAAATTTCAAACAGATTTCCCATCCCATTGACACTTGACTACAATGTAAGTGTTAAACAACGTGTCTAGAATCAGTGGACAAATAGCAAAAATTTAAGCAGTTGGAACTTCGCTACATGTACACTATAGTGTACACTTTAGTTTAAACTTTGCCATGTGACATTATCCGGTTGGATAATTTTAATTTCAAATAGTTTTCCCATCCAATTGTCACTTCACAACAATGTAAGTTTCAAACAACGTGTCAAAAATCAGCGTACAAATCGCGAAGTTCAATCAGTAAGAACCTTGCTACATGTGCACTATGGTGTAAACTTTAGTTTACACTTTGCCACTTGTCATAACCCTGTTGGTCAGTTTAAATTTCAAACAGTTTTCCAATCTAATTGACACTTGATAAAAAAGCAAGTGTCGAACAACATGTCAAAAATTAGGGCACAAATCGCAAAGTTCAATCGGTAAGAACCTTGCTACATGTACACTATTATGTACACTTTAGTTTACACTTTGACACGTGACAATACCCTATTGGACATTTTAAATTTCACAAAGTTTTCCTATCCAATCCACACTTGACTACAATGCAAGTGTCAAATAACGTGTCAAAATCAGTGTACAAATAGCAAAGTTTATGCGGTAGGAACCTTGCTACATGTACACTATGGTGTACACTTTAGTTTACACTTTGCCACGTGACATTATCTTGTTGGACAATTTAAATGTCAAACAGTTTTCCCATCCGATTGACATTTCACAACAATGCAAGTTTCAAACAGCGTGTCAAAAATAAGCATACAAATGGCATAGTTCAATCAGTAAGAACCTTGCTACATATACACAATTGTGTACACTTTAGTTTACACTTTGCCACGTGCCTCCTTGGATAGTTTAAATTTCAAATAGTTTTCCCATTCAATTGACACTTGACAACAATGCAAGTATCAAACAACGTGTGAAAAATCAGTGTACAAATAGCAAAGTTCAATTGGCAAGAACCTTGCTACATGTACACTATGTTGTATACTTTAGTTTACACTTTGCCATGTGATAATACCCTGTTGTACAGTTTAAGTTTCAAACAATTTTCCCATCCAATTGACACTGGACTACAATAGTGTCAAACAACGTGTCCAAAATCAGTGTACAAATAGCAAAGTTTAATCGGTAGGAACCTTGCTACATGTACACTATGGTGTACACTATAGTTTACACTTTGCCACGTGACATTACCCTGTTGGACAGTTTAAATTTCAAACAATTTTCCCATCCAATTGACACTTGACAACAATGCAAGTGTCATAAAATGTATAAAAAATAAATGTAGAAATAGCGAAGTTCAATCGGTAAGAACCTCCCTACA
Source organism: Olea europaea var. sylvestris (assembly GCF_002742605.1). Lineage (NCBI taxonomy): Eukaryota > Viridiplantae > Streptophyta > Magnoliopsida > Lamiales > Oleaceae > Olea > Olea europaea. The sequence goes on from NW_019253987.1 coordinate 17,757, forward strand.
TGTATACTATGGTGTACACTTTACTTCACACTTTGCCATGTGCCTTGTTGGACAATATAAATTTCAAACAATTTTCTCATCCAATTGATACTTGACAACAATGCAAGTGACAAACAACATGTTCGACAATTTTAATTTACACTTTATTACTTAAAAATACCATGTTCGACAATTTAAGTTTCAAACAGTTTTTCCATCCAATTGACACTTGACAAAAATGTAAATGTCAAACAACTTTTCAAAAATCAGTGTGCAAATAGCAAAATTCAATCGGTAAGGACCTTACTACTTGTACACTAAGGTGTACAATTTAGTTCACACTTTGCCACGTGACATTACTCAGTTGGACAGTTTAAAATGCAAATAGTTGTCCCATCCAATTGACACTTGACAACAATGCAAGTGTCAAACAAAGTGTCTACAATCAGAGTACAAATAGGAAAGTTCAATCGGTGAGAACCTTGCGACATGTATACTATGGTGTACACTTTAGTTTACACTTTGCCACGTGACATTACCCTGTTGGACAGTTTAAATTTTAAACAGTTTTCCCATCCAATTGAGACTTGACAACAATGCAAGTGTCAAACAATGTACCAAAAAGCAGTGTACAAATAGCAAAGTTCAATCGGTAAGAACCTTGCGACATGTATACTATGGTATACACTTTTTACACTTGGCCACGTATGATTACCCTGTTGGAAAGTTTAAATTTAAAATAGTTTTCCCAACCAATTTACACTTAACAACAAAGCAAATGACAAACAACGTGCAAAAATCAGTGTACAAATCGTAATGTTCAATCGGTAAGAACATTGCTACATGTACACTATAGTGCACACTTTAGTTTACACTTTGCCATGTGCCATTACCCTGTTGGACAGTTTAAATTTCAAACAGTTTTCCCATCCGATTGAAACTTGACTAAAATACAAGTGTCAAACAACGTGTCAAAAATTAGTGTACAAATAGTAAAATTAAATACGTAGGAACCATGCTACATGTACACAATGGTGTATACTTTAGTTTACACCTTACCACGTGACATTGCCCTATTGGACAATTTAAATTTCAAACGGTTTTCCCATCCTATTGACACTTGAGAACAATGTAAGTGTCAAATAATGTGTCAAAAATTAGTGTACAAATAGCAAAGTTCAATCGGCAACAACCTAGCTACATGTACACTATGGTGTACACTTTAGTTTACACTTTGCCATATTACATTATCCGGTTGGACAGTTTAAATTTCAATCAGTTTTCCCATCCCATTGACACTTGACAACAATGCTAGTCAAACAACGTATCAAAAATAAGTGTACAAGTAACGAAGTTCAAGCGGTAAGAACCTTGCTACATGTACATTACGATGTACACTTTAGTTTACACTTTGCCACGTACCCAGTTGGACATTTTAAATTTCAAACAGTTTTCCCGTTTAATTGACACTTGACAACAATGTAAGTATCAAACAACATGTCAAAAACTAGTGTACAAATAGCAAAGTTCAATCGGTATGAACCTTGCTACATGTGCACTATTGTGTACACTTTAGTTTACACCTTGCTATGTGACATTTCCCTGTTGACAGTTTAAATTTCAAAAAGTTTTCCCATCCAATTTACACTTGGCAATAATGCAAGTGTTAAATAATGGGTCGAAAATCATTTTACAAATAGCAAAGTTCAATCGGTAAGAACCTTGCTACATGTACACTACAGTGTACACATTAGTTTACACTTTGCCACGTGACATTATCTTGTTGGATAGTTTAAATTTCAAACAGTTTTTCCATCCAATTGACACTCGAAAACAATGCAAGTGTCAAACAACGTGTCCAAAATCAGTACACAAATAGCAAAGTTTAATCGGTAAGAATCTTGCGACATGCACACTATGGTGTACACTTTAGTCTACACTTTGCCACGTGACATTATCCTATCTGACAGTTTAAATTTCAATCAATTTTCCCATCGAATTGACACTTGACAACAATACAAGTGTCAAACAACTTGTCAAAAATTAGTGTACAAATAGAAAAGTTCAATCCGTAAGGACCTTGCTACATGTATACTATGGTGTACACTTTAATTTACACTTTGCTACGGGACATTACCCTGTTGGACAGTTTAAATTTCAAACAGTTTTCCATCCAATTGACACTTGACTACAATGTAAGTGTCAAACAACATGTTAAAAATCAGTGTACAAATAACAAAATCTAATACGTAGAAACCTTGCCACATGTACACTATGGTATGCACTTTAGTTTACACTTTACCACATGACATTGCAAGTGTCAAACAACGTGTCAAAAATTAGTGTACATATAGCAAAGTTCAATCGGCAATAACCATGCGACATGTACACTATGGTGTACACTTTAGTTTACACTTTCCCACATGTCATTACCCTATGGGACACTTTTAATTTCAAACAGTTTTCCAATCCAATTGACACTTGACAACAAAGCAAGTGTCAGACAACATGTCCAAAATTAGTGCACAAATCACAAAGTCAAATCGATAAGGACCTTGCTACATGTAAACTATGGTATACACTTTAGTTTACACTTTGCCACGTGACATTACCCTTTTGGGCAGTTGTAGTTTCAAACAATTTTCCCATCCAATTGACAATTGGCAACAATGCAAGTGTCAAATAACGTGTCAAAAATCAGTGTACAAATAGCAAAGTTTAATCGGTAATGACTTGCTACATGTAAACTATGGTGTAACTTTAGTTTACACTTTATCACGTGACATTATCCTGTTGGACTATTTGAATTTCAAACATTTTCCCATCCAATTGACAATTGACAACAATGAAAGTGTCAAACAACATTTTAAAAATCAGTGTACAAATAACGATGTTCAATCGGTAAGAACCTTGCTACTTGTACACTGTGGTGTACACTTTAGTTTGCGCTTTGCCACGTTTCCTGTTGGATAGTTTAAATTTCAAACAATTTTCCTATCCAATTGACACTTGACAACAAAGCAAGTGACAAACAACATGTCCAAAATCAGTGCACAAATCAAAAAGTTCAATCGGTAAGGACCTTGCTACATGTAAACTATGGTGTACACTTTAGTTTACACTTTGCCACGTGACATTACCCTGTCGTACAGTTTTATTTTCAAATAGTTTTTCCATCCAATTGACACTTGACAACACTGCCAAGTGTTAAACAACGTGTCAAAAATCAATGTACAAATAGCAAAGTTCAATCGATATGAACCTTACTACATGTACATTGTGGTGTATACTTTTATTTTACACTTTGCCATGTGACATTACACTGTTGGACAATTTAAATTTCAAAAAGTTTTTGCATCCAATTGACTCTTGACAATAATGCAACTCTCAAACAACGGATCTAAATCAATTTACAAATAGCAAAGTTCAATCGGTAAGGACCTTGCAACATGTACACTATAGTGTACACAATAGTTCACCATTTGCCACATGACATTACCCTGTGGGACAGTTTAAATTTCTAACAATTTTTCCATCCGATTGACACTTGACAACAAAGTAAGTGTTAAACAACGTGTTCAAAATCAGTGTACAAATTGCAAAGTTCAATCAGTAAGGTCCTTGCTACATGTAAACTATGGTGTACACTTTAGTTTACACTTTCCCTCGTGACATTATCCTGTTGGACAATTCAAGTTTCAAACAGCTTTCCCATCCAATTGACACTTGACAACAATGCAAGTGTCAAACAACGTGTCGAAAATCAGTGAACAAATAGCGAAGTTCAATTGGTAAGGACCCTGCTACATGTAAACTATGGTGTACACTTTAGTTTACACTTTACCACGTGACATTACCCTGTTGGACTGTTTAAATTTCAAATGATTTTCCCATCCAATTGACATTTGACAACAATGCAAGTGTCAAACAACGTGTCAAAAATTAGTGTACAAATAACGAAGTTCAATCTGTAAGAACCTTGCTACATGTACACTATGGTGTACACTTTAGTTTATACTTGGCCACATGCCCTGTTGGACAGCTTAAATTTCAAACAGTTTTCCCATCCACTTGACACTTGACAACAATGCAATTGTCAAACAACGTGTCAAAAATCGATGTACAAATAGCAAAATTAAATCAATACGAACCTTGCTACATATACACTATGTTGTATACTTTAGTTTACACTTTCCCATGTGATATTACCCTATTGGACAGTTTAAATTTCAAAAAGTTTTCCCATCCAATTGACACTTGACTACAATGCAAGTGTTAAACAATGGGTCGAAAATCAGTTTACAAATAGCAAAGTTCAATCGGTAAGGACCTCCCTACATGTACACTATGGTGCACACATTAGTTTACACTATGCGACGTGACATTGCCTTGTTAGATAGTTTAAATTTCAAACAGTTTTTCCATCCAATTGACACTTGACAACAACGAAAGTGTCAAAAAATGTGTCCAAAATCAGTAAGTAAATAGCGAAATTCAATCGGTAAGGACCTTGCTACATGTACATTGTGGTGTACACTTTACAAAGTTCAATCGATATAAACCTTGCTACATGTACACTATGGTGTATACTTTAGTTTACACTTTGCCACGTGACATTACCCTATTGGATAGTTTAAATTTCAAATAGTTTTCCCATCCAATTGGCACTTGACAACAATATAAGTGTCAGAAATCAATGTACAAATAGAAAAATTCAATCGGTAAGGACCTTGCTCCATGTACACTATGGTGTACACTATAGTTTACACTTTGCAAAGGGACAATGCCCTGTTGGACAGTTTAAATTTCAAACAGTTTGCCCATTCAATTGACACTTGACTACAATACAAGTGTCAAACAACGTGTCAAAAATCAGTGTACAAATAGCAAAATTTAATACATAGGAACCTTGCTACATGCACACTATGGTTTACACTTTAGTCTACACTTTGCCACGTGACATTGCCTTATTGGACAATTTAAATTTCAAACGGTCTTCCTATCCAATTGGCACTTGACAACATTGCTAGTGTCAAACAACGTGTCGAAAATTAGTGAACAAGTAGCAAAGTTCAATCGATAAGTACCTTACGACAGGTACACTATGTGTACACTTTAGTTTACACTTTGCCACGTGTCATTAGACTACGGGACAGTTTAAGTTTCAAACAGTTTTTCCATCCAATTAACACTTGACAACAAAGAAAGTGTCAAACAACGTGTCGAAAATTGGTGTACAAATCGCAAAGTTCAATCGGTAAGGACCTTTCTACATGTAAACTATGGTGTACACTTTAGTTTACACTTTGTCATGTGACAGTACCCTGTTGGAGAGTTTAAGTTTCAAACAGTTTTCCCATCCAATTGACACTTGACAACATTACAAGTGTCAAACAACGTGTCCAATATAAGTGTACAAGAAGCAAAGTTCAAGTGGTAAGAACCTTACTACATGTACCCTATGGTGTACACTTTAGTTTACACTTTGCCATGTGTCATTACCCTGTTGAACTATTTAAATTTTAAACAGTTTTCCCATCCAATTGACACTTGACAACAATTCAGTGTCAAACAACGTATAAAAAATCAGTGTACAAATATAAAAGTTCAATCGATAAGGATCTCGTTACATGTACACTATGGTGTACACATTAGTTTACACTTTGCCACATGACATTACCCTGTTGGCCAGTTTAAATTTCAAACAATTTTCCCATCCAATTGACACTTGACAACAATGCAAGTGTCAAACAACGTGTCGAAAATCAGTATACAAATAGCAAAGTTCAATCGGTAAGAATCTTGCGACATGCACACTATGGTGTACACATTAATTTACACTTTGCCACGTGACATTACCTTGTTGGACAGTTTAAATTTCAAACAATTTTCCCATCCAATTGACATTTGACAAAAATGTAAGTGTCAAACAACGTGCCAAAACTCAGTGTACGCAAAATTCAATCAATAAGGACCTTGCTACTTGTATACTAAGGTGTACACTTCAGTTTGCACTTTGACACTTGACATTACCCGGTTGGACAATTTAAATTTCAAATACTTTTCCAATCCAATTGATGCTTGACAACAATGCAAGTGTCAAAAAATGTATCAAAAATCAGTGTACAAATAGGAAAGTTCAATCGGTAAGAACCTTGCGACATGTACACAATGGTGTACACTTTAGTTTACACTTTGCCACGTTCCTCATTGGATAGTTTAAATTTCAAACAATTTTTCCATCCGATTGACACTTGACAACAACGCAAGTGTCAAACAACGTGTCAAAAATCAGTGTACAAATAGCAAAGTTCAATCGGTAAGAAAGTTGCGACATGTACACCATGGTATACACTTTTGTTTACCCTTTGCCATGTGACGTTACCCCATTGGATAGTTTAAATTTCAAAAAGTTTTACCATTCAATTGACACTTGACAACAATGCAATTGTCAAATAACGTATCAAAATTAAGTGTACAGATAGCAAAGTTCAATCGGTAAGGACCTTGCTACATGTACACTATGGTGTTCACTTTAGTTCACAGTTGCCACGTGGCATTACCCTGTTGGATAGTTTAAATTTCAAATAGTTTTCCCATCCCATTGACACTTGACTATAATGCAAGTGTCAAACAACGTGTCAAGAATCTGTGTACAAAAAGCAAAAATTTAAGCGGTAGGAACTTTGCTACATGTACATCGTGGTGTACAATTTGGTTTACACTTTGCCACATGGCATTACCCTGTTGGACAATTTAAATTTCAAACAGTTTTTCCATCCAATTGACACTTGACAACAAAGCATGTATCAAATGACGTGTCAAAAATTAGTGTACAAATTGCAAAGTTCAATAGGTAAAGACTTTGCTACATGTAAACTATGGTGTAAACTTTAGTTCACACTTTGCCACGTGACATTACAATGTTGAATAGTTTAAATTTCAAATCATTTTCCCATCTAATTGACACTTGACAACAACGCAAGTGTCAAAAAACGTGTCAAAAATTAGTGTACAAATCGCGAAGTTCAATCGGTAAGAACATTGCTACATGTACACTATGGTGTACACTTTAGTTTACACATAGTCATGTGTCGTTATTCCATTGGACAGTTTAAATTTCAAACAGTTTTCCCATCCAATTGACACTTGACAACAATGCAAGTGTCAAACAACGTGTCAAAAATCAGTGTAAAAATAGCAAAGTTTAATCGATAAGGACCTTGCTACATGTAAACTATGGTGTACACTTTAGTTTACACTTTGCTACGTGACATTACCCTGTCGGACAGTTTAAGTTTCAAATAGTTTTTTCATCCAATTGACACTTGACTACAATGCAAGTGTCAAGCAACGTGATGAAAATCAGTGTACAATTAGCAAAGTTCAATCGGTAAGGACCTTGCCACATGTACACTATGGTATACACTTTAGTTTACACTTTGCCACGTGACATTACCCTGTTGGATAGTTTAAATTTCAAGCAGTTTTCCCATCCAACTGACACTTGACTACGATGCAAGTGTCAAACAACGTTTCAAAAATTAGTGTACTAATAGTAAAATTTAATTCGTAGGAACCTTGCTACATGTACACTATGGTGTACACCTTAGTTTATACTTGGTCATGTGACATTGCCCATGTTGGACAATTTAAATTTCAAATGATTTTTCCATCGAATTGACACTTGACAACAATGCAAGTATGAAACAACGTGTCGAAAATTAGTGTATAAATAGCAAAGTTCAATCGATAAGAACCTTGCAACATGTACACTATGGAGTACACTTTAGTTTACACTTTCCCAAGTGTCATTACCCTGTGGGACAGTTTAAATTTCAGACATTTTTCTCATCCAATTTACACTTGACAACAAAGCAAGTGTCAAACAACATGTCAAAAATTGGTGTACAAATAGCAAAGTTCAATCGGTAGGTACCTTGCTATATGTACACTTTGGTGCACACTTTAGGTTACACTTTGCCACATGACATTACCCTGTTGGACTGTTTAAGTTTCAAACAATTTTCCCATCTAATTGACATATGGCAACAACAAGAGTGTCAAGCAACGTGTTGAAAATCAGTGTACAAATGGCAAAGTTCAATCGGTAAGGACCTTGCTCCATTTAAACTATGGTGTACACTTTAGTTTACACTTTGCCACGTGACATTACCCTGTTGGATAGTTTAAATTTCAAGCAAGTTTTCCATCCAATTGACCCTTGACAACAACACAAGTGTCAAATAACATGACGAAATCAGTGTATAAATAGCAAAGTTCAATCGGCAAGAGCGTTGCGACATGTTCACTATGGTGTATGCTTTAGTTTACACTTTGTCACGTGACATTACCCTATTGGATAGTTTAAATTTCAAATAGTTTTCTAATCATATTGACCTTTGACAAGAATGCAAGTGTCAAACAACATGTCGAAAATCAGTGTACAAATAGCAAAGTTCAATCTGTAAGGACCTTTCTATATGTAAACTATGGTGTAAACTTTATTTTACACTTTGCCACGTGACATTACCATGTTGTATAGTTTAAATTTCAAACAGTTTTCCCATCTAATTGACACTTGGCAACAATGCAAGTGTCAAACAACGTGTCGAAAATCTGTGTAAAAATAGCAAAGTTCAATCGGTAATGACATTGCTACATGTAAACTATGGTGTAAACTTTAGTATACACTTTGTCACTTGACATTACCATGTTGGACAGTTTAAATTTCAAAAAGTTTTTCCATCCAATTGACACTTGTTAGCAATGCAAGTGTCAAACAACGTGTCAAAAATCGGTATACAAATCGTAAAGTTCAATCGGTAAGAACATTGCTACATGTACACTATGGTGCGCACTTTAGTTTACACTTTACCACGTGACATTGTCCTGTTGGATAGTTTAAATTTTAAACAATTTTTCCATCCAATTGACTCTTGATAACAACACAAGTGTCAAACAACGTGTCGAAAATCAGTGTACAAATAGAAAAGTTCAATCGGTAAGAACGTTGCGACATGTACACTATAGTGTACACTTTTGTTTACTCTTTGGCAAGTGACATTACCCTATTGGATAGTTTTAATTTCAAACAATTTTTCCATCCAATTGACACTTGACAAAAATGCAAGTGTCAAACAACGTATCAAAAATCAGCGTAGAAATAGCAAAGCTTAATTGGTACGGACCTTGACACATGTACACTACAGTGTACACTTTACTTCACACTTTGCCCTGTCACATTACCCTTTTGGAGAGTTTAAATTTCAAACTATTTTCCCATCCAATTGACACTTGATAACAATGCAAGTGTTAAATAACGTGTCAAAAATTACTGTACAAATAGCAAAGTTCAATCGGTAAGAACCTTGCGACATGTACACTATGGTGTACACTTTAGTTTACACTCTGCCATGTGACATTACATTGTTGGACTGTTTAAATTTCAAACAGTTTTTCCATCCAGTTCACACTTGACAACAATGCAAGGGTCAAACAACATGTTAAAAATCTGTGTACAAATAGCAAAGTTCAATCGGTCAGGACCTTGCTACATGTACACTTTAGTTTACACTTTGCCACGTGACATTACCCTACAGGACAGTTTAAATCTCAAACAGTTTTCCCATCCAATTTACACTTGACAACAATGCAAGTGTCAAACAACGTGTCGAAAATCTGTATACAGATAGCAAAGTTCAATCGGTAAGAATCATGCGACATATACACTATGGTATACACTTTAGTTTACACTTTGCCACGTGACATTACCCTATTGTACAATTTAAATTTCAAATAGTTTTCCCATCCAATTGACACTTCACAACAATAAGTGCTTCAAACAAGGTGTCAAAAATCAGTGTACAAATCACAAAGTTCAATTGGTAAGAATATTGCTACATGTGCACTATGCAGTACACATTAGTTTACACTTTACTATGTGTCATTACCCTATTGGGCAGTTTAAATGTCAAATAGTTTTTCCATCCAATTCACACTTGAAACCAGAGCGAGTGTCAAACAACGTGTCAAAAATCAGTGTACAAATCGCAAAGTTCAATCGATAAGAACCATGCTACAAGTACACTATTGTGTATGCTTTTGTTTACATTTTGCCACGTGTCATTAGCATGTTGGATAGTTTAAATTTCAAATAGTTTCCCCATCCAATTCACAGTTGACAACAATGCAAGTGTCAAGTAACGTAACAAAAATCAGTGTACAAATAGAAAAGTTCAGTCGGTAAGGACCTTGCTACATGTACACTATGGTGTACTGTTTAGTTTACACTTTGCCACGTGACATTGCTCTATTGGACAATTTAAATTTCAAATAGTTTTTCCATCCAATTAACACTCAAAAACAAAGCAAGTGTCAAACAACATGTCTAAAATCATTGTACAAATAGGCAAAGTTCAATCGGTAAGAACCTTGCTACATGTACACCATGATGTACACTTTCGTTCACACTTTGCAACGTGACATTACCCTGTTGGACATGTTAAATTTCAAATAGTTTTCCCATCCAATTGACACTTGACAGCAATTCAAGTGTCGAACAACGTGTCGAAAATCAATGTACAAAAAGGAAAGTTCAATTGGTAAGAATTTTGTTACATGTACACTTTTGTTTACTCTTTGACACATGACGATACCCTGTTGGATAGATTAAATTTCAAACAATTTTTCCATCCAATTGACAGATGACAACAATGCAAGTGTCAAACAACGTGTCGAGAATCAGTGTACAAATATTAAATTTCAGTCGGTAAGGACCTTGTTACATGTACACTATGGAATACACGTTAGTTTACACTATGCCACGTGATATTACCCTTTTGGGCAGTTTAAATTTCAAACGGTTTTCTCATCCAATTGACACTTGACAACAATGCAAGTGTCAAACAGCGTGTAAAAAATCAGTGTGCAAATAAGCAAAGTTCAATCGGTAAGAACCTTTCTACATGTACACTATGGTGTACACTTTATTTTACACTTGGTCACGTGACTTTGCCCTGTTGGAAAGTCTAAATTTCACATAGTTTTCCCATCCAATTGACACTTGACAGTAATACAAGAGTCAAACAATGTGTCAAAAAGCAATGTACAAATAGGAAAGTTCAATTAGTAAGAACCTTGCTACATGTACACTATGGTGTACACACTTTAGTTTACACTTTGCCACGTGACATTATCCTGCTAGACAGTTTAAATTTCAAGCAGTTTTCCTATCCAATTGACACTTGGCAACAATGCAAGTGTCAAACAATGTGTAAAAATCAGTGTACAAATGGCAAAGTTCAATCGGTAAGAACATTGCTACATATACATTATGATGTACATACTTTAGTTTACACTTTTCCATGCGACATTACCCTGTTGGACAGTATAAATTTCAAAACAGTATTTCCATCCAATTGGCACTTGACAACAATGCAAGTGTCAAACAACAAGTCAAAAATTAGTGTACAAATAGCAAAGTTCAATTGGCATGAACCTTGCTACATGTACACTTTAGTTTACAATTTACCACGTGACATGACCCTGTTGGACAGTTTAAATTTCAAAATTTTTTTACATCCAATTGACACTTGACAACAATGCAAGTGTCAAACAACGTGTCAAAAATCTGTGCACAAATAGAAAAGTTCAATCGGTACGGACCTTGCTACATGTACACTATTGTGTACACTTTAGTTTATACTTTGCCAAGAGACATTGCCTTGTTGAACATTTTAAATTTCAAACAGTTTTCCCATCCAGTTGATACTTGACAATAATGCAAGTGTCAAACAACGTGTCAAAAATTAGTGTACAAATAGCAAAGTTCAACCGGTAAGAACCTTGCTACATGTACACTATGGTGTACACTTTAGTTTTTACTTTGCCACGTGACAATACCCTGTTGGATAGTTTAAATTTCAAACTGTTTTCCCTTCCAATTGACACTAGACAACAATACAAGTGTCAAACAACGTATTAAAAATTAGTGTACAGGCAAGAAAGTTCAATCCGGATAAACCTTGCAACATGTACACTATGGTGTGTACTTTAGTTTACACTTTGCCATGGGACACTACCTTTTTGGACAGTTTAAATGTCAAATAGTTTTCCCATCCAATTGAGACTCGAAAACAATGCAAGTGTCAAACAACGTGTTAAAAATTAGTGTTCAAATAGCAAAGTTCTATCGGTAAGAATCTTGGGACATGGACAGTATGGTGTACACACTTTAGTTTACACTTTGCCACGTAACATTACCCTGCGGGATAGTTTTAATTTCAAAAGTTATTCCCATCCAATTGACACTTGACAACAATGCAAGTCTCAAACAACGTGTCAAAAATCAGTGTACAAATAGCAAAGTTCACTCGGTAAAAAGTTGCTACATGTACACTGTGGTGTACACTTTAGTTTACATTTTGTCACGTGACATTACCCTGTTGGAGAGTTTAAATTTCAAATAGTTTTCCCATCCAATTGACACATGACAACAATGCAAGTGTCAAACAATGTGTCAAAAATCTGTGTACAAATAGAAAAGTTCAATCGGTACGGACCTTGCTACATTTACACTATTGTGTACACTTTAGTTTACACTTGGCAACGTGACATTACACTGTTGGACAGTTTAAATTTCAAATAGTTTTCCCATCTAATTAACACATGACATCAATGCATATGTCAAACAACGTGTCAAAAATAAGTGTACAAATAGCAAATTTCAATCGATAAGAATCTTGCTATATGTACACTATGGTGTACACTTTAGTTTACACTTTGTCACGAGACATTATCCTGTTGGACAGATTAAATTTCAAAGAGTTTTCCCATCCAATTGACACTAAACAACAATGCAAGTATCAAACAACGTGTCAAAAATTAGTGGGCAAATAGCAAAGTCCAATCGGAAAGAACCTTGCTACATGTACACTATAGTGTACACTTTAATTTACACTTTGCCACATGACAATACCCTGTTCGATAGTTTAAATTTCGAACAGTTTTCTCATCCAATTGACACTAGACAACAACGCAAGTGTCAAATGTGTCAAAAATATGTGCACAAATAGAAAAGTTCAATTGGTATGGACCTTGCTACATGTACACTATTGTGTACACTTTAGTTAATACTTTGCCACGAAATATTGCCCCGTTGGACATGTTAATTTCAAATAGTTTTCCCATCTAATTGACACTTAACAACAATGCAAGTGTCAAACAACGTGTCAAAAATCAGTATACAAATAGCAAAGTTCAACCGGTAAGAATATTGCTACATGTACACTATGGTATACACGTTAGTTTTCACTTTTCCACTTGACAATACCCTGTTGGATAGTTTAAATTTCGAACCGTTTTCCCTTCCAATTGACACTTGACAACAATGCAAGTGTTAAACAACGTGTCAAAAATTAGTATACAAAAAGGAAAGTTCAATCCATATGAACCCTGCAACACGTACACTTTAGTTTACACTTTGCGATGGGACATTACCCTGTTGGACAGTTCAAATGTCAAATAGTTTTCCCATCCAATTAACACTTAACAACAATGCAAGTGTCAAACAACGTGTCAAATATTAGTGTTCAAATAGCAAAGTTCAATTGGTAAGAACCTTGCGACATGTACACTATGGTTTACACACTTTAGCTTACAATTTGGCACGTGACATTACCCTGTTGGACAGTATAAATTTCAATCAATTTTCCCATCCAATTGACATTTGACAACAATACAAGTGTCAAATAACATGACAAAAATTAGTGTACAAATAGCAACGTTTAATCGGTATGAACATTGCTACATGTACACATTAGTTTACACTTTGCGGCGTGACATGACCATGTTGGCTAGTTTAAATTTGAAACAGTTTTCCCGTCCAGTTGACACTTGACAGCAATGCAAGTGTCAAACAACGTGTCGAAAATCAGTGTACAAATAACAAAGTTCAATCGGTAAGAACATTGCTACATGTACACAATGGTGTACACTTTAGTTTACACTTTGCCACGTGACATTACCCTATTGGCCAGTTTAAATTTAAAATAGTTTTTCCATCAAATTGACACTTGACAACAATGCAAGTGTCAAACAACTTGTCAAAAATCAGTGTTCAAATGGCAAAGTTCAATCGGTAAGAAACTTTCTGCATGTACACTACAGTGTAAACATTTTAGATTGCACTTTGCCACGTGACACTAGCCTGTTGGACAGCATAAATTTCATACCATTTTCCTATCCAATTGACACTTGACAACAATGTAAGTGTCAAACAACATATCAACAATTAGTGTACAAATAGCAATGTTCAATCAGCAAGACTCTTGCTACATATACACTACGGTGTACACACTTTAGTTTACGCTTTGCCACGTCACATTACCCTGTTGGACAGTATAAATATCAAAGAGTTTTCCCATCCAATTGACACTTGACAATAATGCAAGTGCTAAACAGCGTGTCAAAAATTAGTGTACAAATAGCAAAATTCAATCGGTATGAACCTTGCTACATGTACACTTTAGTTTACACTTTGCCGCCTAACATTACCCTGTTGGACGATTTAGATTTCAAACAATTTTCTCCTCAAATTGACACTTGACAACAATGTAAGTGTCAAACAACATGTCAAAAATCAGTGTACAAATAGTAAAGTTCGATCGACAAGGAACTTGTCACATGTACACTATGATGTACACTTTAGTTTACTCTTTGCCACGTGACATTACCCTATTGGATAGTTTAAATTTCAAACTATTTTCCCATCCAATTGACACTCAACAACAATGCAAGTGTCAAACAATGTGACAAAAATCACTGTGCAAATAGGAAAGTTCAATTGGTACGAACCTTACTAAACGTACGCTGTGGTGTACACTTTAGTTTACACTTTACCACGTGACATTACCCTGTTGGATAGTTTAAATTTCAAACATTTCTCCCATCCAATTGACACTTGACAACAGTACAAGTGTCAAACAATGGGTAAAAAATCAGTCTACGTCTTGCAAAGTTCAATCCGTGAGGACCTTGCTGCATGTACACTATGGTGTACACTTTAGTTTACACTTTACCACGTGTCATTATCCTGTTGGACATTTTAAATTTCAAATAGTTTTCGCATCCAATTAACACTTGAAAAGAATGCAAGTGTCAAACAATGTGTCAAAAATTAGTGTACAAATAGAAATGTTCAATCGGTAAGGACCTTGTTGTATGTACACTATGGTGTACACTTTACCACGTGACATTGCCTCGTTGGATAGTTTAAATTTAAAATAGTTTTCCCATCCAATTGACACTCAACAACAATGCAAGTGTCAAACAATGTGTCAAAAATCAGTTTACAAGTAGCAAAGTTCAATCGGTAAGGACCTTGCTACATGTACACTATTGTGTACACCTTAGTTTACACTTTTCCACGTGACAGTAACCTATTGTGTAGTTTAAATGTCAAATAGTTTTCTCGACCAGTTGTTACTTGACAACAATACAAGTATCAAACAACGTGTCAAAAATTAGTGTACAAATAGCAAAGTTCAATCGGTAAGAACGTTGCTACATGTACACTATGGTGTACACATTTCAGCTTACACTTTGCCATGTAACATTACCCTATTAGACAGTATAAATTTCAAAAATTTTTCCAATCCAATTGACACTTGACAACAATGCAAGTCTCAAACAACGCTTCAAAAATCAATGTGCTAATAGAAAAGTTCAATCGGTATGAACCTTGCTACATGTACATTTTAGTTTACACTTTACCACGTGACATTACCCTATTGGATAGTTTTAATTTCAAATAGTTTTGCCATATAATTGACACTTGACAACAATGAAAGTTTCAAACAACGTGTCAAAAATCAATGTAAAATAGCAAAGTTCAATCGGAAAGGACCTTGCGACATGGACGCTATGGTGTACACTTTAGTTTACACTTTGCCACGTGTCATTATCCTGATGGACAGTTTAAATTTCAAACAGTTTTTCCATCCAATTGACACTTGACAACAATGCATGTTTCAAACAATGTGTTAAATTTTAGTGTACAAATAGCAAAGTTCAATCGGTAAGAACCTTGCTACATGTACATTGTGGTGTACATTTTAGTTTACACTTTGACACGAAATATTACCCGTTGGATAGTTGAATTTTAAACAGTATTCCCATCCAGTTGACACTTGACAACAATGGAAGTGTCAAACAACGTGTTAAAAATCAGTTTACAAATAGCAAAGTTCAATCGGTAAGGACCTTGCTACATGTACACTATGGTGTACACTTTAGTTTACACTTTGCCACGTGACATTACCTTGTCGGGCAGTATAAATTTCAAATAGTTTTCCCATCCAATCAACACTTGATAACAATGCAAGTGTCAAACAATGTGTCAAAAATAAGTTTACAAATAGCAAAGTTCAATAGGTAAAACCTCACTACATGTACACTATGCTGTAAACTTTAATTTACACTTTGGCACGTGACATTACCCTATTGGAGAGCTTAAATTTCAAACATTTTTCCCTTCCAATTGACACTTGACAACAATGCAAGTGTCAAAAAACGTGTGAAAAATCAGTGTACAAATATCAAAGTTCAATTGGTAAGAACCTTGCTATTTGTACACCATGGTGTACACACTTTGGTTTACACTTTGCCACATGACATTACCCTATTGGATAGTATAAATTTCTACTAATTTTCCCAACCCATTGACACATTACAACGATGCAAGTGTCAACCAACGTGTCAAAAATTAGTGTACAAATAGATAAATTCAATCGGTATGAACTTAGCTACATGTACACTTTAGTTTAAATATTACTGCATGACATTACCCTATTGGACAGTTTAAATTTTAAACAGTTTTCCCATCGAATTGACACTTGACAACAATGCAAGTGTCGAGCAATGTGTCAAAAATTAGTTTACAAATAGAAACGTACAAACGGCAAGGACCTTACTACATGTACACTATGGTGTACACTTTAGTTTACACTTTGCCAAATGACATTACCCTATTGGATAGTTTAAATTTCAAACACTTTTCCTATCCAATTGACACTTGACAAAAGTGTAAGTATCAAACAACGTGTCGAAAATCATTGTGCAAATGGCAACGTTCAATCGGTAAGAACCTTGTTACATGTACACTATGGTGTACATTTTAGTTTAGACTTTGCTATGTGACATAACCCTGTTGGAGAGTTTAAATTTCAAATAGTTTTCCCTTCCAATTGACACTTGACAACAATGCAAGTGTCAAACAACGTGTCAAAAATTAGTGTACAAATAGAAAAGTTCAATTGGTAAGAACCTTGCTACATGTACACTATGGTGTACACACTTTAGTTTAAACTTTGCCATGTGACATTACCCGGTTTGACAGCATAAACTTAAAACAGTTTTCTCATCCAATTGACACTTGACAACAATGCAAGGGTCAAACAACGTGTCAAAAATCAGTGTACAAATAGGAATGTTCAATTGGTAAGAACCTTGCTACATGTACACTATGGTGTACACACTTTAGTTTAAACTTTGCCATGTGACATTACCCGGTTTGACAGCATAAACTTAAAACAATTTTCTCATCCAATTGACACTTGACAACAATTCAAGTGTCAAGCAACGTGTCAAAAATCAGTGTACAAATAGCAAAGTTCAATCGGTATGAACTTTGCTACATGTACACTTTAGTTTACACTTTACCATATGACATTACCCTGTTGGACAGTTTAAATTTCAAACAATTTTTCCATCCAATTGACACTTGACAACAATGCAAGTGTCAAACGACGTGTCAAAAATAAGTGTACAAATAGCAAAGTTCAATTGGTAAGAACCTTGCTATATGTACACTATGGTGTACACTATAGTTTACACTTGGCCATGTGACATTACCATGTTTGATAGTCGAAGTTTCTAATAGTTTTTTCATTCAATTGACACTTGACTACAATGTAAGTGCGTAGAACCCCAAATAATTCTAGACACCTTAGTGGCACTAAGACATGAATATTGGATGACTAAAGTATACTTCAGATTTTTAGTCTCATTTGAGACCCATTTTCGATATAGGAAACATTCAATTTGAAAAATGATATCTAAATAAAATTGTATCTCTTTGAGTTAGCTTTTCAACTCACTTTGAATCACCTCAACCGGATATCGGGAGAAGAAGTTATGATAGAAACACTGAAAGCTGTGCAGTGTCAACCGGACTACAACCGGTCGACCGAAACTGCCTGAAATGAAAATTCTCATTTTTCTCTAGAATTTAAATATTTATTTTCCTCAATTATTTCCTCAAAGGGCCACCCACGTTTTTGGCAATAAAAACCCCACTAAATTGAAACATTTAACCTCAAATTTAAATGGCACCCATGTTTTCTCTCTTAAATGAAATTTGACTCTTCATTTACTTTAAGTTATGGGATATTTACCTATAAATAGAGACCTCATTTCACTCATTTTTCTCACACCAAAAGCAAGAGCTTTTACATACTAAAGAAAGAGTTTCCAAGAGAGAAAAAGAGAGGAAGGAAAACTATTTTTCTAGAAGTTTAAGAAGTGTTTTCAAGCATCAATTCTCAACGGTTTTCAAACATCCAAGGAGTGCATTTCTTTCAGCGTCCAAGTTTCATCGAATTTTTCAATCCAAGTTTTCAAAGTTTCAAAAGCATCAATCAAGGTAGGTAGAGGTGCAATATGTTTAATCGTGTTAAGTTATAAGTTTCGATTCATGTTAATGTTTGTATGTCAAATGGTACTCCGGTACGGCATATCCCTCTATGTTAATGGTTGTATGTCAAATGGTACTCCGGTACGGCATACCCCTCTATGTTAAAGAAATGTTCGTATGTCAAATGGTGCCCTCGGGTACGACATACCCCTTCATGTCAAATGGTTCCTCCAGGTACGGCATGTATGAAAAGTTATAAAGTTAATGTTTTGAAATGTATAGCTTGATCACGAATGCACCTATGACACCTATTGAGTTTTTCAACTCACGGGTTTAATCCCATCTCTACAGATTGAAGAAATTCTACCTCGGGCATGGATGGAGGAGAAGATGGAGAGTGATGCAACGAGCCCATGGAAATTCGGTGAATAAGTGTTTTGAATTTATTTTTATGAAATATTTTTCAATGTTATTTCTTTAAAGTTTTGAATAACGCAGAATGCGAGAACAAATTGTGTTTTCTTCAAATAAATTACATTTTGTTGTTTTGAAAAATGATTCAGTGTTTTAGTTTAAAGTATTTGAAGTATTATTATTTAAATTATTATCCCAAGATGTAAGCTTCCGCTAAGACGTATACACT
This sequence comes from Olea europaea var. sylvestris, assembly GCF_002742605.1. NCBI lineage: Eukaryota > Viridiplantae > Streptophyta > Magnoliopsida > Lamiales > Oleaceae > Olea > Olea europaea. The sequence goes on from NW_019253987.1 coordinate 37,073, forward strand.
TGTTACTAAACCACCGGTAAAGCTAGGTAAAGTAAGTAGCATTCCTGTCCACTTGGGGTCGGGGCGTTACAAAGTGTCAAACAACGTGTCAAAAATCAATGTACAAATAGCAAAGTTCAATCAGTAAGAATCTTGCTACATGTACACTATGGTGTACACACTTTAGTTTACACTTTGTCACGTGACATTACCCTGCTGGACAGTATAAATTTCAAAGGGTTTTCCCATCCAATTGACACGTGACAATAATGCAAGTGTCAAACAACGTGTCAAAAATCAGTGTACAAATAGCAAAGTTCAATCGGTATGAACCTTGCTACATGTACACTTTAGTCTACAATTTACCACGTGACATTACCATGTTGGACAGTTTAAATTTCAAATACTTTTCCCATCCAATTGATACTGGACAACAATGCAAATGTCAAATAACGTGTCAAAAATCAGTGTACAAATAGCAAAGTTCAATCAGTAAGAACCTTGCTACATGTACACTATGGTGTACGCTTTAGTTTACACTTTGCCACGTGACATTACCCTGTTGGACAGTTTAAATTTCAAATATTTTTCCCATCCAATTGACACTTGACAATAATGCAAGTGTCAAACAATGTGTCAAAAATTGATTTACAAATAGCAAAGCTCAATCAGTAAGGACCTTGCTACATGTACACTATGGTGTACATTTTAGTTTGTACTTTGCCACGTGACATTACCCTATTGGACAGTTTAAATTTCAAACAATTTTCTCATCGAATTGACCCTTGACAACAATGCAAGTGTTAAGCAACGTGTCAAAAATTAGAGTACAAATAGTAAAGTTCAATTAGCAAGGACCTTGCCACATGTACACTATGGTGAACACTTTAGTTTACTCTTTGCCACGTCACATTACCCTGTTGGGCAGTTTAAATTACAAACTATTTTCCCATCCAATTGACATTTGATAACAATGCAAGTGTCGAACAACGTGTTAAAAATTAGTTTACAAATAGCGAAGTTCATTCGGTAAGAACCTTGCTACACATACGCTATGGTGTACACTTTAGTTTACAATTTACCACATGATATTACCTTGTTGGACAGTTTAAATTTCAAACATTTCTCCTATTCGATTGACACTTGACAGCAATGCAAGTGTCAAACAACGTGTTAGTTTACAATTGGCAAAGTTCAATCGATAAGGACCTTGCTGCATGTACACTATGGTGTACACTTTTGTTTACACTTTGCCACATGTCATTACCCTGTTGGATAGTTTAAATTTCAAACAATTTTCCCATCTAAATGACACTTGAAAGCAATGCAAGTGTCAACAATGCATCAAAAATCATTGCACAAATAGCAAAGTTCAATCGGTAAGAACCTTACTACATGTACACTATGGTGTACACTCTAGTTAAACTTTGCAATGTGACATTACCCTGTTGGACAGTTTAAATTTCAAATAGTTTTTCTATCCAATTGACACTTGACAACAATGCATGTGTCAAAACAACATGTGAAAAATCAGTGTTAAAATAGCAAAGTTAAATCGGTAAAATCCCTGCTACATGTACACTATGATGTACACAATTTAGTTTACACTTTGTCACGTGACATTACGTTGTTGGACAGTATAAATTTCAAAGAGTTTTCCCATCCAATTGATAGTTGACAACAATGCAAGTGTCAAACAATGCTTCAAAAATCAATGTGCCAAGAGAAAAGTTCAATCAGTATGAACCTTGCTACATGTACACTTTAGTTTACACTTTACCACGTGACATTTCCCTATTGGATAGTTTAAATTTCAAACAGTTTTCCCATCCAATTGACACTTGACAACAATGCAAGTTTCAAACAAAGTGTCAAAAATCAATGTATGAGTAGCAAAGTTCAATCGGAAAGGACCTTGCGACATGGACGCTATGGTGTACACTTTAGTTTACACTTTGCCACGTTTCATTAGCCTGTTGGACAATTTAAATTTCAAATAGTTTCCCCATCCAAATAACATTTGACAACAATGCAAGTGTCAAAATTTAGTATACAAATAGCAAAGTTCAATCGGTAAGAACCTTGCTACATGTGCACTGTGGTGTACACTTTAGTTTACACTTCACCACGAAATATGATCCCATTGGACAATTTGAATTTCAAATAGTTTTCCCATCCAATTAACACTTGACGACAATGCAAGTTTCAAACAACGTGTCAAAAATCAGTTTACAAATAGCAAAGTTCAATCGATAAAGACCTTGCTACGTGTACACTTCAATTTACACTTTGCCACGTGACATTGCCCTGTTGAACAGTATAAATTTCAAACAGTTTTCCCATCCAATCGACACTGACATTGCAACTGTTAAACAACGTGTTAAAAATCAGTGTACAAATAGCAAAGTTCAATAGGTAAGGACCTCACTACATGTACACTATGGCTTGCACTTTAATTTACACATTACCCCGTGACATTACCCTATTGGAGAGCTTAAATTTCAAATAGTTTTTCCATCCAATTGACACTTGACAACCATGCAGGTGTCAAAAAATGTATCAAAATCAGTGTACAAATAGTAAAGTTCAATCGGTAAGAACCCTGCTACATGTACACTATGGTGTACACACTTTGGTTTACACTTTGCCACATGACATTACCCTATTTGACAGTATAAATTTCAACCAATTTTCCCAACCCATTGACACTTTACAACAACGCAAGTGTCAAACAACGTGTCAAAAATCAGTGTACAAATAGCAAAGTTCAATCGGTATGAACTTAGCTACATGTACACTTTAGTTTAAACATTATCGCGTGACATTACCTTGTTTGACAGTTTAAATTTCAAATAGTTTTCCCATCGAATTGAGACTTGACAACAATGCAAGTGTCAAACAATGTGTCAAAAATTAGTTTACAAATATAAACGTATAATCGGTAAGGACCTTGCTAGATGTATGCTATGGTGTACACTTTAGTTTACACTTTGTGAAGTGACATTATTCTATTGGACTGTTTAAATTTCAAACAATTTTCCCATCCAATTGACACTTGACAACAATGCAAGTATCAAACAATGTGTCAAAAATCATTGTACAAATAGCAATGTTCTATCGATAAGAACCTTGCTAAATGTACACTATGGTGTACATTTTAGTTTAGACTTTTCCACGTGACATTACCCTGTTAGAGAGTATAAATTTCAAACAGTTTTCCCTTCCAATTGACACTTGACAACAATGCAAGTGTCAAACAACATGCAAAAAATCAGTGTACAAATAGCAAAGTTCAATTGGTAAGAACCTTGCTACATGTACACTATGGTGTATACACTTTAGTTTATACTTTGCCGCGTGACATTACCCAGTTTGATAGCATAAACTTCAAACAGTTTTCACATCCAATTGACACTTGACAATAATGCAAGTGTCAAACAACGTGTCAAAAATCAGTGTACAAATCGCAAAGTTCAATCGGTATGAACCTTGCTACATGTACACTTTTATTTACACTTTACCATGTCACATTACCCTGCCGGACAGTTTAAATTTTCAAATATTTTTCCCATCCTATTGGCACTTGACAACAATGCAAGTGTCAAATGACGCGTCAAAAATAAGTGTACAAATAGCAAAGTTCAATCGGTAAGAACTTTGCTACATGTACACTATGGTGTATACTTTAGTTTACACTTTGCTATCAGACATTACCCAGTTGGACATGTAATACTCCGAAAATTTATGCTAGTTTAAATTTCTTTAAGATGGCGATTTAACTTTCAATACTATTTTTGGCCATAAG
>NW_019253988.1:0-1200 GCF_002742605.1 Olea europaea var. sylvestris
AAATTAGTATACAAATAGCAAAGTTCTATTGGTCAGATACTTGCGACGTGTACACTATGGAGTACACTTTAGTTTATACTCTGCCACATGACACTACCCTATTGGATAGTTTAAATGTCAAACAGTTTTCCCGTCCAACTGACACTTGACAACAATGCAAGTGTCAAACAACCTGTCAAAACTTAGTGTTCAAATTGCAAATTTCAATCGTTAAGGACCTTGCTATATGTACACTATGGGGTACACTTTCGTTTACATTTTACCACGTTACATTACGCTGTTGGACAGTTTAAATGTCAAATAGTTTCCCATCCAATTGACACTTCACAACAATGTAACTGTCAAATAACGTGTAAGAAATCAGTGTACAAATAGCAAAGTTCAATCGGTAAGAACCTTGCGACATGTACACGATGGAGTACACTTTAGTTTACACTTTGCAACTTGACACTACCCTGCTAGACAGTTAAAATGTCAAACTGTTTTCCCATCCATTTGACACTTGACAAAAATGCAAGTGCTAAACAATGTGTCAAAACTCAGTGTAAAAATAGCAAATTTCAATCGGTAAGGACCTTACTACATTTACACTATGGGGTATACTTTCATTTACACTTTGCCACGTGACATTAACCTATTTGACAGTTTAAACTTCAAATGGTTTTCCCATCCAATCGACGCTTGACAACAATGCAAGTGTCAAACAATGTGTCGAAAATTAGTGTACAAGTAGCAAAGTTCAATCGGTAAAGACCTTACTACATGTACACTATGGTGTACACTTTAGTTTACACTTTGCCACATGACACTACCCTGTTGGACAGTTTCCATTTCAAACAATTTTTCCATCCAATTGACACTTAACACCGATGCATGTGTCAAAGAACGTGTCAAAAATTAGTGCACAAATAGCAAAGTTCAATCGGTACGAACCTTGCTACATGTACGCTATGGTGTATAATTTAGTTTACACTTTGCCACATGACATTACCCTATTCAACATTCTTAATTTTAAACAATTTTCTCATCTGATTGAAACCTAACGACAATGTAGACGTCGAATAACGTGTTAAAAATCAATGTACAAATAGTAGTTTTCCCGTCCAATTAACACTTAACAACAATGTAAGTGTCAAACGACGTGTCAAAAATCAGTGTACAAATAGCAAAGTTCAATCGGTAAGAACCTTGCTACACGTA
>NW_019253989.1:0-1200 GCF_002742605.1 Olea europaea var. sylvestris
GCATTTGTACAGTACCTTTGCCAAGAATAGGTGCAGAGCCCCCATCTCCAAAGGTAACCATACCACCATTACATTCATCAAGAATAGTGAATAGAGCTTTATTACCACACATATGCCTAGAACATGCACTATCCAAGTACCACATATTAGAATTTTGAGCTTTTAAAGCAACATGAGCAACAAAACAGTTTTCTTTACCTAAAAGTCTACCTAGATCACCCTTTTTGACCCAAACCTTTTTAGATGACAAAGTACTCTTAGTTAGCTTAGTAAGCATCTCAATCAAATGACTAACCTGATTAGACAGAAAGCTAACCTGACTAGGAATGTTTTGATTTCTACGCTCATTACCTAACTTATAACATCTAGGCCTAGTGTGTCCTAGAGCTCCACAGTGGTGACAGGTGGGAATGAACCTAGGCTCAAAGGTACGTGTCTGTGGGTACCTAGTCCTGATGTTCCTACGTGATTGATGACTCTGTTCCCTAGGAACACTCTTACCCTTACTTGGACTCCTAACAGCATTAGACTTAGAGGCAGACACAAAGACAGTCTTAGATGGTCCAGCAACATGTGTATTACCCTCAACATATCCTAGACCTCTCTTATCTCCCACTGGCTTACTCATTCCCAACAGGTTATCCAATTTATTAGTTCCACTTATGAATGTCTGAAGATGAGCATTAGATTTCTCCAATTCACTAGTCAAACTCTTAACCTTGTCTTCCAATTTCTCATTGACACAATTTAACTCACTACCACTCTTAAGTGAATCCTGAAGCTTGCTACCCAGTTTCTCTTTTTCCCTTTCAAGTTCGTCAACCTTTTTAAGTAGGGCTTTATTGACCTTCTTTATTTTAAGACTCTCCTTAAACAACAGTTGATAAGCTTCTTGTAATCTATGTCATCCTCATCCTCATCCTCATCCTCATCCTCATTACCAGAATTATCGTTTGAATGTTCTTCCTTAACCTTGTCACTTTCCTTATCAGATTCACTCTTAACAGTAGCCACAAATGCCATGTAATTTCCTTCATCGTCACTACTAGAGGATTCCTGCCTATTACTGGTCTCAGATTCATTATCAGTAAGTGAGATAACTAAGGCCCTATCTTTCCCTTTTCTTTGATTTTTCTTATAGCGAGGACACTCATTCCTATAGTGACCTATTCCTTGACACTCATGACATCTAACCAAACG
>NW_019253990.1:0-1200 GCF_002742605.1 Olea europaea var. sylvestris
TGTAGCGACTGTTTTGGATTTAACTCACCACTTCGTCGTGACGTATGAGGGATTTTGGCCATTTTAAGAAAGTTTGAGCACTTTCATATTTGGAATGCTTGGATTGTCGGCGTACGAAGAATTGAGCGTAACTTTTGCACCCGGTGCCCGTTTTGGGCCCGTAAGTCCTTTTTGGAAATGTAGCGACCGTTTTGGATTGAACTCACCACTTCGTCGTGACGTATGCGGGATTTCGGCCATTTTTCGAAAGAATGAGCACTTGCTTATTTGGAACGCTTGGATTGTCGACGTACGAAGAATTGAGAGTAACTTTTGCACCCGGTGTCCATTTTGGGCCCGTAAGTCCTTTTTGGAACTGTAGTGACCGTTTTGGATTAAACTCACCACTTCGTCGTGACGTATGCGGGATTTCGGCCATTTTTCGAAAGAATGAGCACTTGCTTATTTGGAACGCTTGGATTGTCGACGTACGAAGAATTGAGAGTAACTTTTGCACCCGGTGTCCATTTTGGGCCCGTAAGTCCTTTTTGGAAATGTAGCGACCGTTTTGGATTGAACTCACCACTTCGTCGTGACGTATGAGGGATTTCGGCCATTTCCCGAAAGTTTGAGCACTTGCATATTTGGAACGCTTGGAGTGTCGGCGTACGAAGAATTGAGCGTAACTTTTGCACCCGGTGCCCATTTTGGGCCCGTAAGTCCTTTTTGGAAATGTAGTGACCGTTTTGGATTAAACTCACCACTTCGTCGTTACGTATGCGGGATTTCGGCCATTTTTCGAAAGAATGAGCACTTGCTTATTTGGAACGCTTGGATTGTCGACGTACGAAGAATTGAGCGTATCTTTTGCACATGGTGTCCGTTTTGGGACCATAAGTACTTTTTCGAATTGTAGCGACCGTTTTGGATTGAACTCACGACTTTGTCGTGACGTACGAGGGATTTTGGCCATTTTTCGAAAGAATGAGCACTTTCATATTTGGAACGCTTGGATTGTCGGTATACGAAGAATTGAGCGTATGTTTTGCACACGGTGTCCGTTTTGGGACCATAAGTACTTTTTGGAATTGTAGCTACCATTTTGGATTGAACTCACGACTTCGTCCTGACATACGAAGGATTTCGGCCATTTTTCGAAAGTTTGAGCACTTGCATATTTGGAACGCTTGGATTGTCGGCGTACGAAGAATTGAGAGTAAC
>NW_019253991.1:0-1200 GCF_002742605.1 Olea europaea var. sylvestris
AAAAAAAAAAAAAAAAAAGAAAGAAAGAAAATTATTGAGAACTCGTCCGTGCAATAAGTACAACCTCGTCGTTGCAGAAAAGAATAGCATCAACATCCATATCAGATCCAGCACACATCTTATAAAAAATTACATGTATATGTGGTTAAATGAATACCTTGTACACCCAAGAATCCTCAACAAAATCCTCTGAAATATCAGCTGAACCGAGCTCTCTAAAGACAAGATCCAATTAACAGATCGGAAAATTGGATCCCTTAGCTCAACACCAGATTATCGACAGTACTATTATATAACAATACCCCGATTGAAATTTGGCGAGGGAACCCCACAAAAAGCTAAAAACCCTCGAAAAAGAAACCGATTTTAAGAGAAACAAAATAAACCTAATATTAACTACTAATATTACCACGCCGATCACTTTTCTGAAGATGTTTCAGACGATGAGAAAACGATCCGCCATAGAAAGAGGATACGAAAGGGCGCGTGAACAACACCAGATCCTTAGAAGGCACCGAATGCATTGTTCGATGCTCTTCAATTCACTTTTCCCAAATTATTTTTAGGTTTTCCCCCTCTAAATCAAACGCAGCACACAGCACCGATACTACACAGATAAATCTATTTGAGGATTTGAAAGATTATTAGACGGATCAGGATTTATACAGGATTTTCACGGCAAGATCGGCAGCATAATCCTAACCATTGAAAAGGGAGTAGACTGAGAATATATCCTTCTTCTACGCGTGTGGATTAGGACGTGGATTTTTTATACTACCAAGCCAAAGTATTACTATTTATAGGGGATAAATTGAGTTAATCATTCCAATGATTACTTTGTTTCATGTCTTTGATTGCTAATTGAAGTTTAAAATATCGAATTTTGATCATTATATTTAAATTAATGTCTTTGATTCTTCACTGAACTTAGGTTTATATTTTAAATTGCTCACTGAAATTTAAAATATCGAGTTTTGGCCACTAAACTTTGAAATATATCGTACGTTACTCAATAGTATAACTGTTAAATTTTGAAAAATATCAAGTTTACATTGAATAATGCACAATATTTTTTAAAGTTTAGAGAGTAATGTACAATATTTTTTAAAATTTTGCGAGTAATGTACAATATTTTTTAAAGTTCAGTGACCAAAACTCGAATTTTTAAACTTCAGTGTGTAATCAAAGACATGGACCTAA
>NW_019253992.1:0-1200 GCF_002742605.1 Olea europaea var. sylvestris
GAAGTTATCATGAAATCAAAAACCACTTTTCATTGGCGCCATTCCAATCGAATTAGACTAGCAATTCGCCAAAAATGAACAAAGCCGAAGTTATCTTGAAATTAAAACCACTTTTCATTGGCTCGATTCCAATCGAATTATAATAGCAATTCACCTAAAAATGAACAAACCCGAAGTTATCATGAAATCAAAAACCACATTTCATTGGCTTCATTCTAATGGAATTAGACCAGCAATCTCCCAAAGACGAACAAACCCAATGTTATCATGAAATCGAAGGCCAATTTTCATTGGCCTGATTCTAATAGAATTAGAGTAGCAAGCCGCCAAGAACGAACAAACCCGAAGTTATCATGAAATCAAAACCACTTTCATTGGCTCCATTCCAATCTAATTAGACTAGCAATTCGTTGAAAATGATCAACCCCGAAGATATCATTAAATCAAAAACCACTTTTCATTGGCTTGATTCCAATCGAAATAGACTAGCAATTTGCCAAAGATGAACAAACACGAAGTTATCATGAAATCAAAAACCACGTTTCATTGGCTCGATTTCAATCGAATTAGACTAGCAATTCGTCGAAAACGATCAAACCAGAAGATATCATTAAATCAAAAACCACTTTTCATTGGCTCGATTCCAATCGAATTAGACTAGCAATTTGCCAAAGATGAACAAACCCGAAGTTATCATGAAATCAAAAACCACTTTTCATTGGCTCGATTTCAATCGAATTAGACTAGCAATTCGTCGAAAACGATCAAACCAGAAGATATCGTTAAATGAAAAACCACGTTTTGTTGGCTCGATTCCAATCGAATTAGACTAGCAATTTTTCGAAGACGATCAAAATCGAAGTTATCATGAAATCGAAAGCCACTTTTCATTGGCTCGATTCCAATCGAATAAGACGAGTAATTCATCGAAAATGATCAAGCCCAAAGTTATCATGAAATCAAAAACCACATTTCATTGGCTTCATTCCAATCGAATTAGACTAGCAATTTTTCGAAGACGATCAAAATCGAAGTTATCATGAAATCGAATGCCACTTTTCATTGGCTCGATTCCAATCGAATAAGACTAGTAATTCATCGAAAATGATCAAGCCCAAAGTTATCATGAAATCAAAAACCACATTTCATTGGCTTCAGTCCAATCGAATTAGACTAGCAATTTTTCGAAGACGATCAAAA
>NW_019253993.1:0-1200 GCF_002742605.1 Olea europaea var. sylvestris
TGCTCGAAGGGAAAACAAACAATGAAATGTTGACGTTGTGAAGGAAGTGGTCACAATCGTAGAATGTGCAACAACTTGCTTCCGTTAATCCAAAACTAATCTAGAATTTTGTGAGGTGTTATTGATACTAGCATTTAGTATTCATTATTTGATTTGTTCACATTTACACTTGCATTTGGACATTGACAACAAAATGTTATTGAAATTTGTATTTGATTAGTGATAAATGAAAAAATATACGTAAACTTATGGCTGTTCATTTTAATGTGTATATTTTCCACATAAATTGGGAAACAAAGATGGATTGCTACATGTGCGTATACCTAATTTGCTTGACATGTAAACTGTGCACATATGCATCACTTATGGCTGTTCATTTTAGTGTGTATATTTTCCACAAAAATTGAGAAGCAGATATGGATTGCAACATGTACGTATACCTAATTTGCTTGACTTGTAACCTATACACATATGCATCAGACCTGTGAATATAAGACACTAATCTGTGACCTCTGGTATGGACATCTATGACCTATGCACTAATCTGTCACCAATGTGTGAATGAGCATATAAACTATGACCTGCGAACACTTGTCAAATATAATTACTCTGTTACTTGTGACTTGCATTTGTAGTTTGTGACCTGCGCACACAGGTGGTATACTCTATGCAACCACGACCTTTGACAACTCTTTCCTTTGTGACTTTCCCAGATAGTTTGTGACCTGTGAAAAAGTTTGAACTATAACAAACTGTGTCTTGTGCCCTGCGCATATTGATTGTGACCTGCGCACACTAGGTCACATACTCTATGCAACAATGTGTTGTGACTACTCAGCAAATTGTGCCATGACAATTGAGTGCTCTGTGACCTGCACATAGAGTTTGTGACCCATGAACACGTGAACGATTACAAAGTCTGTGTCTTGTGACCTAAGCACACACGTCATGCTCTATGCATATGTGTGTCTTGACAACTCAGTGCTTTGTGACTTGCGCATATTGTTTGTGATTTGCGCACACAGTTCACAACTACGTGCCCTGTGACCGACCATTCAAGTAATAATCTGTGACCCAGAAAAATTTTCTGACCTGTGACCCGCGGAGATAAATATATTATACGCAATATATGCAAATGAATATATGTAACCTCCATGGTATTATTAACACATTCACCACATTTGTACTAACACACAGTTA
>NW_019253994.1:0-1200 GCF_002742605.1 Olea europaea var. sylvestris
TTAGTGTACAAATAGTAAAGTTCAATCGGTAAGGACCTTGCTACATGTACACTATGGTGTACACTTTAGTTTACACTTTGACACGTGACATTACCCTGTTGGACAGTTTAAGTTTCAAATTGTTTTCCAATCAGTTGACACTTGGCAACAATGCAAGTGTCAAACAACGTATCAAAAATCAATGTACAAATAGCAAAGCTCAATCGGTAAGGACTTTGCTACATTTACACAATGGTGTACACTTTAGTTTATGCTATACCGCATGACATTATCCTGCTGGACAGTTTAGATTAAAAACAATTTTCCCATCCATTTGACACTTGACAACAATGCAAGTGTCAAACAACGTGTCAAAAACTAGTGTACAGATAGCAAAGTTCAATTTGTAAGAACATTGCTACGTGTACAATATGGTGTACACTTTAGTTTACACTTTGCCAAGTGACATTACCCTGTTGGGTAGTTTAAATTTCAAATAGTTTTCTCATCCGGTTGACACTTGGCAACAATGCAAGTGTCAAACAACGTGTCAAAAATCAGTGTTCAAATAGCAAAGTTCAATCGAAAAGGACCTTGCTGTATGTACACTATTGTGTACACTTTAGTTTACACCTTGCCACTTGACGTTAACTTGCTGGACAGTTTAAGTTTCAAATACTTTTTCCATCTAATTAACACTTGACAACATTGCAAGTGTTAAACATCAGTGTACGAATAGCAAAGTTCAATCGATAAGAACCTTGCTACATGTACCCTATGGTGTACACTTTAATTTACACTTTGTCATGTGACACTACCCTATTGGACAGTTTAAATTTCAAACAGTTTTCCCATCCAATTGACTCTTGATAACAATGCAAATGTCAAACAACGTGTCAAAAATCAGTGTACAACTAGTAAAGCTCAATCGGTAAGAACCTTGCTACATGTACACTATGGTGGACACTTTAGTTTATACTTTGTCACATGATATTACCCTACTAGACAGATTAAATTTCAAACAGTTTTCCCATACAATTGATACTTGACAATAATACAAGTGTCGTGTCAAAAATCAGTGTACAAATAGCAAAGCTCTATTGGTAAGAACCTTGTGACATGTACACTATGGTGGATACTTTAGTTTATACTTTGCCACGTGACATTACCCTACTAGACAAATTAAATTTCAAATAGTTTTCCCATACAATTGACACTTGC
>NW_019253995.1:0-1200 GCF_002742605.1 Olea europaea var. sylvestris
AAAATGACGAAACTGCCGCAGGCACGATTTTTATTTCCGATCAAACTGCCAAATTTCAGCCAATTCCGACACAGTAGAGAAAAGTGACGAAATTGGCCCCGGCGCGATTTTTATTTCTGATCAACCGGCCAAATTTCAGCAAATTCCGACACAGTCGGGAAAAATGACGAAATTGCCCCCGGCGCGGTTTTTGTTTCCGATCAACCAGTCAAATTTTAGCCAATTCCGACACAGTCGCGGAAAATGACGAAATTACCCCCGGCGCGATTTTTGTTCCCGATCGACCGGTCAAATTTGAGCCCATTCCGACACAGTCGCGAAAAATGACGAATTTGCCCCCGGCGCGAATTTTGTTTCCTATCAACAAGTCAAATTTTAGCCAATTCCGACACAGTCGCGGAAAATGACGAAATTACCCCCGGCGCGATTTTTGTTCCCGATCGACCGGTCAAATTTGAGCCCATTCCGACACAGTCGCGAAAAATGACGAATTTGCCCCCGGCGCGAATTTTGTTTCCTATCAACAAGTCAAATTTTAGCCAATTCCGACACAGTCGCGGAAAATGACGAAATTACCCCCGGCGCGATTTTTGTTCCCGATCGACCGGTCAAATTTGAGCCCATTCCGACACAGTCGCGAAAAATGACGAAATTACACCCGGCGCAGTTTTTGTTCCGACAAACCGGTCAAATTTGAGCCCATTCCGACACAGTCGCGAAAAATGACGAAATTACACCCGGCGCAGTTTTTGTTCCGACAAACCGGTCAAATTTGAGCCCATTCCGACACAGTCGAGAAAAATGACGAAATTGCCCCCGACACGATTTCTGTTTCCGATCAACCTGTCAAATTTGAGCACATTCCGACACAGTCGAGAAAAACGACGAATTTGCCCCCGGCGCGAATTTTGTTTCCTATCAACAAGTCAAATTTTAGCCAATTCCGACACAGTCGCGAAAAATGACGAAATTACACCCGGCGCAGTTTTTTTTCCGACAAACCGGTCAAATTTGAGCCCATTCCGACACAGTCGAGAAAAATGACGAAACTGCCGCAGGCACGATTTTTATTTCCCATCAAACTGCCAAATTTCAGCCAATTCCGACACAGTAGAGGAAAATGACGAAATTGGCCCCGGCGCGATTTTTATTTCTGATCAACCGGCCAAATTTCAGCAAATTCCGACACAGTCGAGAAAA
>NW_019253996.1:0-1200 GCF_002742605.1 Olea europaea var. sylvestris
CCCCCCCCCCCCCCCCCAAGCCCCAAAAAAATAAAATAAATAAATAAATAATATCAATATTAATTAGTATAAATTTATATATAAATGTTGTTCCCCTTTGTAATTCTCCATCAATATTTGAAGGAAAAGGTTGGTACAGTATATTAATCTCACTAACAAAACTAAATTGGTTTTCTAAAGTTGCACCTTAATCTATGTTCAATCAGCCCTCGCATAATCGTATAGCATCACCCATAAGCTTAATACCTTTCTGATGTATAGAATTTTGGATGTCTCCTTTACTATTTCAAATAGGTTTCTAATACTCTTCCTTGTATAAGTTAGTCATACCTTTATTTAAGATATTATTAAGCCCTTGTTTGAGCCCCATTTTGGGAGAAAAATGAATTTTGGAATAGTGTATTGATAGGAAATGTGCGGTTAAAAAATAAGGAAAATTTTTGGATATACGTGTAATATTATTTTATTGAGAATGTGTGGTTGAAATGATGTCAAAATACCGTTTAAAAATGTATTTTTGTGGAAAGAATGGGGCTCAAACAGGGGATAATTAACTTTGTCAATCATAAAATACTAGCTTCACCTCCATGGTTCAATTGTCAATATATTGACGGATATATATTTGGACCAATTGCTTTTCTTATCGTTGTCCTCTGTATAGCCTCTCCGACTTCCAAGACCAAGAACCTTCTAAGTTGAACCTCCACATTATGGAATTCATTAAATAATTTGTAAAATGTTACTACACTTTAAAGAGCTCATCATTAGGAAACATAACTATTTCATTTCTATCTTAATCTACTTAACTAGGTTTAAATCTCTAATAATCTATTTCATTATTCGAGATATCTAGTAAGTGACTTTTATCCAAATCCTTGGCTCGGATAATTAATCATACAACTTGCACTTCTAATACAAAGTTTTAAAAACCTCCTACGTTTATATATTAGTATATTTTTATAGCATTCTCTTTTAATTTTAATTGAAATCTAAACCTTCCCATCCCATTGCAACAATTTTTAATTTGCTCGGCTTTTACCCTAGAACTCTCTAAATACCTATTTATTAGGTTTATGATTTCATTTCATGCTAAGTTCCTATATCTATTTATACCCTATTTTCATTCATTCAAAACTTTATCCTTGAAGATCACCTGTATTTCATGGTTATACCGTTTTGTTTTTATGGACTTGGAACGTC
>NW_019253997.1:0-40852 GCF_002742605.1 Olea europaea var. sylvestris
CAATCGGTATGAAACTTGCTACAAGTACACTTTAGTTTACACTTTACCACGTGACATTACCCTATTGGATAGTTTAAATTTCTGGCATTTTTCCCATCCAATCGACACTTGACAACAATACAAGTGCCAAAAAATGTGTCAAAAATTAGTGTAGAAATAGCAAAGTTCAATTGGTAAGAACCTTACTACATGTACACTATGATGTACACACTTTAGCTTTCACTTTGCCACGTGACATTACCCTGTCAGACAGTTTAAATTTGAAACAGTTTTCCCATCCAATTGATACTTGACAACTATACAAGTGTCAAACAATGTGTTAAAAATCAGTGTACAAATAGCAAAATTCAATTGGTGAGGACTTTGCTACAAGTACACTATGGTGTACACATTAATTTATACTTTGCCACGTGACATTAAACTGTTGAACAGTTTAAATTTCAAACAGTTTTGTCATCCAATCAGTTTACACTGTGCCATGTGACATTACCCTGATGGACAGTACAAATTTAAAACAATTTTCCCCTCCAATTGACACTTGACAACAATGCAAGTGTCAAAAAACATGTTAAAAATCAGTGTACAAATAGCAAAGTTCAATTGGTAAGAACCTTATGACATGTACACTATTGCGTACACTTTAGTTTACAATTTGCCACATGTCAGTACTCTGTTGGACAGTTTAAATTTCAAACAATTTTACCATACAATTGATACTTGACAACAAAGCAAGTATCAAACAACGTGTCAAAAATCAGTGTACAAATAGCAACGTTCAATCGGTAAGAACCTTGCTACCTGCACACTATGGCGTACACTTTAGTTTAAACTTTACCACGTGACATTACCCTAATGGACAGTTTAAATTTCAAATAGTTTTCCACCATAATTGACACCTGACAACAATGCAAGTGTCATACAATGCGTCAAAAATCAGTGTACAAATAGCAAAGTTTAATCAATAAGAACCTTGCTACATGTACACTATGGTGTACACTTTAGTTTACACTTTGCTACCTGACATTACACTGTTGGATAGTTTTAATTTCAAATAGTTTTCCCATCCAATTGACACTTTACAACAATGCACGTGTCAAACAACGTGTCCAATATCAGTGTGCAAATAGCAAATTTCAATCGGTGACATCCTTGCTACATGTACACTATGGTGTACACTTTAATTTACACTTTACCTCCTGACATTACCCTGTTGGACTATTTAAATTTCAAACAGTTTTCTCATCCAATTAACACTTGACAACAATGCAAGTGTCAAACAATGTTTCCAAAATCAGTGTACAAATAGCAAAGTTCAATCGGTAAGGACCTTGCTACATGTACACTATGGTATACACTTTAGTTTACACTTTTCCACATGGCATTACCCTACTGGATAATTTAAATTTGATACAGTTTTCTCGTCCAATTGACACTTGACAACAATGCAAGTGTTAAACAATGTCTCAAAAATTAGTGTACAAATTGGAAAGTTCAATCAGTAAGAATCTTGTTACATGTACACTATGGTGTACACTGTATTTTACATTTTGCCATGTGACAATACCTTGTTGGACAGTTTAAATTTCAAACAATTTTCCCATCAAATTGACACTTGACAACAATGCAAGTGTCAAACAATGTGTTAAAAATCAGTGTACAAATAGTAAAGTTCAATTGGTGTGAACCTTGCGATATGTACACTATGGTGTACACTTTAGTTTATGCTTTGCCACGTGTCATTACCTTGTTGGATAGTTTAAATTTTAAACAATTTTCGCATCCAATTAACACTTGACAACAATGCAAGTGTCAAACAACGTCTCAAAAATCAGTGTACAACAGCAAAGTTCAAACGATAAGAACTTTGCTACATGTACACTTTAGTTTACACTTTGCCACGTGATAATACCCTGTTGGACTGTTTAAATTTCATATAGTTTTCCCATCCAATTGACACTTGACAACAATGCAAGTGTCAAACAACGTGTCCAAAATCAGTGTACAAATAGCAAAGTTAAGTCGGTAAGGATGTTGCTACATGTACACTATGGTGTGTACTTTAGTTTACACTTTGCCACGTGACATTACCCTGTTGGACAGTTTAAATTTCAAACAGTTTTCCCAACCAATTGACACTTGACGATAGTGTAAGTGTCAAACAACTTGTCAAAAATCAGTGTACAAATAGCAAAGTTCAATTGATAAGAACCTTGCTACATGTACACTATGATGTACACTTTAGTTTACACTTTTCCACATGGCATTACCCTACTGGATAATTTAAATTTGATACAGTTTTCTCATCCAATTGACACTTGACAATAATGCAAGTGTCAAACAACATTTCCAAAATCAGTGTACGAATAGCAAAGTTCAATCGGTAACAACCTTGTTACATGTACACTATGATGTACACTTAAGTTTACACTGTAGCAAAGTCCTTACCGATTGAACTTTTCTATTTGTACACTGATTTTTAACACATTGTTTGACACTTGCATTGTTGTCAAGTGTCAATTGGATGAAAAAAATGTTTGAAATTTAAACTGTCAAATAGGGTAATGTCACGTGGCAAAGTGTAAACTAAAGTGTACACCATAGTGTACATGTAACAAGGTTCTTACCAATTAAATGTTGCTATTTATACACTGATTTTTGACAGGCTGTTTGACCCTTGCATTGTTGCCAAGTGCCAATTCGATGAGAAAACTGTTTGAAATTTATACTATCCAGTAGGGTAGTGTCATGTGGCAAAGTGTAAACAAAAGTCTACACCATAGTGTACATGTCGCAAGGTTCTTACTGATTAAACTTTGCTATTTGTACACTGATTTTTGACACGTTGTTTGACACTTGCATTGTTGTCAGGTGTCAATTAGATTGGAAAATAGTTTGAAATTTAAACTATCCAACAGGGTAATGACCCGTGGCAAAGTGTAAACTAAAGTATACACCATAGTGTACACGTTGCAAGGTTCTTACCGATTGAACTTTACAATTTGTGCACTAATTTTTGACACGTTGTTCCACACTTGTATTGTTGTCAAGTGTCAATTAGACGGGAAAAATGTTTGAAATTTAAGCTGTCCAGTAGGGCAGTGTCACGTGGCAAAGTTTAAACTAAAGTGTACACCATAGTGTACATGTCGCAAGGTTCTTACCGATTGGATTTTGCTATTTGTACACTGATTTTTGACACATTATTTGGCACTTGTATTGTTGTCAAGTGTTAATTGGATGGGAAAATTATTTGAAATTTAAACTATCCAACAGGGTAATGTCATGTGGTATGGTGTGAATTAAAGTGTATACCATGGTGTACATGTAGCAAGGTCCTTACCGATTAAACTTTGCTATTTGTACACTGATTTTCGACACGTTGTTTGACACTTGTATTGCTTTCAAGTGTCAATTGGATGGAAAAAATTGTTTGAAATTTAAACTGTCCAATAGAGTAATATCACGGGGCAATGTGTAAACTAAAGTGCACACTATAGTGTACATGTGGCATGGTTCTTACCGATTGAACTTTGCTATTTGTACATTGATTTTTGACACGTTGTTTGACACTTGCATCATTGTCAAGTGCAAATTGGATGTGAAAATTATTTGAAATTTAAACTGTCCAACAGGGCAATAAGACGTGGCAAAGTGTAAACTAAAGAGTACATCATAGTGTACATGTGGCAAGGTTCCTACCAATTAAACTTTGCTATTTGTACACTAATTTTTGTCATGTTGTTTGACACTTGCATTGTTGTCATATAACAAGGTTCTTACCGATTGAATTTTGCTATTTGTACACTAATTTTTGACAGGTTGTTTGACACTTGCATTGTTGTCAAGTGCCAATTCGATGGGAAAATAGTTTGAAATTTAAACTTTCCAATAGCGTAGTGTCAAGTGTAAACTAAAGTGTACACCATAGTGTACAGTCGTAAGGTTCTCACCGAATAAACTTTGCTATTTGTATACTGATTTTTGACAAGTTTGACACTTCCATTGTTGTCAAGTGTCAATTGGATGGAAAAATTGTTTGACATTTAAACTGTCCAATAGAATAATATCACGGGGTAATGTGTAAACTAAGGTGTACATCATAGTGGACATGTAGCATGGTTTTTACCAATTGAACTTTGCTATTTGTAGATTGATTTTTGACACGTTGTTTGACACTTGCATTATTGTCAGGTGTTAATTAGATGGGAAAAGTGCTTGAAATTTAAACTGTCCAATGGGGTAATGTCATGTGGTAAAGTGTAAACTAAAGTATACACCATAGTGTACATGTAACAAGGTTCTTACCGATTGAACTTTGCTATTTCTGCAGTGATTTGTAACACATTGATTGATACTTGCATTGTTGTCAAGTGTCAATTCAATGGGAAAACTATTTGAAATTTAAACTGTCTAGTAGGGTAGTGTCACGTGGCAAAGTATAAACTAAAGTGTACACCATAGTTTACAAGTCGTAAGGTTCATACCAATCGAACTTTTCTATTTGTATATTGATTTTTGACACGTTGTTTGACCCTTGCATTGTTGTAAAGTGTCAATTGGATAGGAAAACTATTTGAAATTTATACTATCCAACAAGTTAATGTCAAGTGGCAAAGTGTAAACTAAAGTGTGTACACCATGGTGTACATGTAGCAAGGTTCTTACCGATTAAACTTTGCTATTTGTACACCGATTTTTGACATGTTGTTTGACACTTGAATTGTTGTCAAGTATCAATTGGATGGGAAAGCTATTTGAAATTTAAGCTATCCCATAGGGTAATGTCACGTGACAAAGTGTAAACTAAAGTGTATATCATAGTGTACATGTAGCGAGGTCCTTACCGATTGAACTTTGCTATTTGTACACTGATTTTCGACACGTTTGACACTTACATTGTTGTCAAGTGTCAATTGGATAGGAAAAATGTTCAAAATTTAAACTGTCCAATAGAGTAATGTCAAGTGGCAAAGTGTAAACTAAAGTGTACGCCATAGTGTACATGTATCAGGGTCCTCACCGATTGAACTTTGCTATTTGTACACTGATTTTCGACACATTGTTTGACACTTGTAATGTTGTCAAGTGTCAATTGGATGGGAAAACTATTTTAAATTTAAACTATCCAACAGGGTAATGTCACATGACAAAGAGTAAATTAAAGCGTACACCATATTGTACATTTTGCAAGGTTCTTACCGATTGAACTTTGCTATTTGTACACTGATTTTCGATGTTTTTTGACACTTGCATTACTGTCAAGTGTCAATTGGATGAAAAAACTATTTGAAATTTAAACTGTCTAACAGGATAATGTTACATGGCAAAGTGTAAATTAATGTGTACACCATAGTGTACATTTAGCAAGGTTCTTACCGATTGAACTTTACAATTTGTGCACTGATTTTCGACACGTTGTTTGACACTTGCATTGTTGTCAAGTGTCAATTAGATGGGAAAACTATTTGAAATTTAAATTGTCCAATAGAGTAATGTGACGTGGCAAAGTGGGAACTAAAGTGTACATGTGGCAAGGTCCTTACTGATTAAACTTTGCTATTTGTACACTGATTTTCAACACGTTGTTCGACACTTGCATTGTTGTCAAGTCTCAACTAGATAGGAAAACTATTTGAAATTTTAACAGTCCAATAGGGTAATGACACATGATAAAGTGTAAACTAAATTGTACACCATAGTGTATCTGCCACAAGGTTCTTACCAATTAAATTTTGCTATTTGTACACTGATTTTTGACACGTTGTTTTACACTTGCATTGTTGTCAAGTGTCAGTTGGATGAGAATATTGTTCGAAGTTATAACTGTCCAATAGGGTAATGTTATTTGGCAAAGTGTAAACTAAAGTGTGTATACCATAATGTACATGTAGCAATCTTACCGATTGAACAGTTGACAATTGACACTGGACAACATTGCAAGTGTCAAACAATGTGTCAAAAATTAGTGTACAAATAGCAAAGTTCAATCTGTAAGAACCTTGCTACATGTTTATTATGGTGTAAATTTCAAACTGTTTCCCATCAAATTGACACTTGACAACTATGCAAGTGTCAAACAACGTGTCAAAAAATAGTGTACAAATTGCAATGTTCAATCGGTAAGAACCTTGCTACATGTACACTATGGTGTACCCTTTAATTTATACATTGCCACGTGTCATTATCCTGTCCAATTGACACCTGAAAACAATGCAAGTGTCCAATAACGTGTCAAAAATCAGTGTACAAATAGGAAAGTTTAATCAGTAAAAACCTTGCGACATTTAAACTATGGTGTACACTTTAGTGTACACATTACCACGTGACATTATCTTGGTGTACAGTTTAAATTTCAAACAGTTTTCCCATCCAATTGACACTTGACAATAACGCAAGTGTCAAACAACGTGTCAAAAAACCTTGTAAAAATAGCAAAGTTAAATCGGTAAGAACCTTGCTACATCTACACTATGGTGTACACTTTAGTTTACGATTTGCCACGTGACATTACCTTGTTTGACAGTTTAAATTTTGAAATAGTTTTTCCATCCAATTGACACTTGACAAAAATGCAAGTTTCAAACAACTTGCCAAAAATAGGTGTACAAATAGCAAAATTCAATCGGTACGAACCTTGCTACATGTACGCTATGGTGTACACTTTAATTTAATCTTTTCCACATGACATTACCCTATTGGACAGTTTAAATTTCAAGCAGTTTTCCCATCCAATTGACACTTAACAACATTGCAAGTGTCAAACAATGTGTCAAAAATCAGTGTACAAATAGCAAAGTTCAATCTGTAAGAACCTTGCTACATGTTTACTATGGTATACATTTTAGTTTACACATTGTCACGTGACACTACCCGGGTGGAAAGTTTAAATTTCAGACTATTTTCCCATCCAGTTGACACTTGACAACTATGCACGTGTCAAACAACGTGTCAAAAAAAGTGTACAAATTGCAATGTTCAATCGGTAAGAACCTTGCAACATGTACACGAGGGTGTACACTTTGTCACGTGACATTACCTTGTTTGGCATTTTAAATTTCAAATAGTTTTCTCATCCAATTGACACTTTACAACAATACAAGTTTCAAACAACATGCCAAAAATCAGTGTACAAATAGCAAAATTCAATCGGTAAGAACCTTGCTACATGTACGCTATGGTGTACACTTTAGTTTACTCTTGGCCACGTGACATTACCCTATTGGACAGTTTAAATTTCAAGCAGTTTTCCATCCAATTGACACTTGACAACATTGCAAGTGTCAAATAATGTGTCAAAAATTAGTGTACGAATAGAAATTTTCCAGTCCAGTTGACACTTGACAACAATGCAATTGTCAAATAACGTGTCAAAAATCAGTATACAAATAGCAAAGTTCAATCTGTAAGAACCTTGCTTCATGTTTACTATGGTGTACATTTTAGTTTACACATTGCCATGTGACACTACCCGGGTGAAAAGTTTAAATTTCAAACTATTTTTCCATCCAATTGACACTTGACAACTATGCAAGTGTCAAACAACGTGTCAAAAAATAGTGTACAAATTGTAAAGTTCAATCGGTAAGAATCTTACTACATATACACTAGAGTGTACACTTTTGTTTACACTTTGCCACGTGATATTACCTTGTTAGACATTTTAAATTTCAAACAGTTTTCCCATCCAATTAACACTTGACAGCAATACAAGTGTCAAACAACGTGCCAAAAATCAGTGTACAAATAGCAAAATTCAATCAGTAAGAACCTTGCTACATGTACGCTATGGTGTACACTTTAGTTTACTCTTGGCCACGTGACATTACCCTATTGGACAGTTTAAATTTCAAGTAACTTTCCCGTCCAATTGACACTTGACAACATTGCAAGTGTCAAACAATGTGTCAAAAATCAGTGTACAAATAGAAATTTTCCCGTCCAGTTGACACTTGATAACAATGCAAGTGTCAAACAACGTGTCAAAAATCAGTGTACAAATAGCAAAGTTCAATCTGTACGGACCTTGCTTCATGTTTACTATGGTGTACTCTTTAGTTTACACATTGCCATGTGACACTACCCTAGTTGATAGTTTAAATTTCAAACTGTTTTCCCATCCAATTAACACATGACAACTATGCAAGTATCAAACAACGTGTCAAAAAATAGTGTACAAATTGTAAAGTTCAATCGGTAAGAACCTTGCTAGATGTACACTAGGGTGTAGACTTTAATTTACACTTTACCACGTGACATTATCCAGTTGGACAATTTAAATTTCAAACAATTTTTCCATCCAATTGACACTTGACAACAATGCCAGTGTCAAACAATGTGTCAAAAATTAGTGTAAAAATAGTAGTTTTCCCGACAAATTGACACTAGACAACAGTGCAAGTGTCAAACAACGTGTGAAAAATCAGTGTACAAATCGCAAAGTACAATCGGTAAGAACCTTGCAACATGGACACCGTGGTGTACACTTTAGTTTACACATTGTCACATGACATTACCCGTTGGACAGTTTAAATTTCAAACAGTTTTGACATCCAATTGACACTTAACAACAATACAAGTGTCAAACAATGTGCCAAAAATCAATATGCAAATTGCAAAGTCCAATCGGTAAGAACCTTGCGACATTTAAACTATGGTGTACACATTAGTTTACACTTTGCCACGTGACAATACCCTAGTGGAAAGTTTAAATTTCAAACTATTTTCCCATCCAATTGACACTTGACAATAATGCAAGTGCCAAACAACGTGTCAAAAAATATTGTACAAATAGCAAAGTTCAACCGATAAGAACCTTTCTACATCTATGCTATGCTGCACACTTTAGTTTACACTTTACCATGTGACATTATCTTGTTGGACAGTTTAAATTTCAAACAGTTTTCCCATCAAATTGACACTTGACAACAATGCAAGTGTCAAACAACGTACCAAAAATTGGTGTACAAATAACAAAATATAATCGGTAAGAACCCTGCTACATGTATACTATGGTGTACACTTTAGTTTTCTCTTTGCCATGTGACATTACACTATTGGACAGTTTAAATTTCAAGTAGTTTTCCCATTCAATTGACACTTGAAAAAATTGCAAGTGTCAAACAATGTGTCAAAAATCAGTGTACAAATAGCAGTTTTACCGTCCAATTGACACTTGACAATAATGCAAGTGTCAAATAACGTGTCAAAAATCAGTGTACAAATAGCAAAGTTCAATTTGTAAGAACCTTGCTACATGTTTACTATGGTGTACACTTTAGTTTACCCTTTTCCATGTGACATTACTCTGTTGGACAGTTTAAATTTCAAATAGTTTTCCCATCCAACTGACACTTGACAACAATGCAAGTGTCAAACAACATGTCAAAAATTGGTGTACAAATTAGAAAGTTCAATTGGTAAGAACCTTGCGACATTTAAACTATGGTGTACACTTTAGTTTACACATTACCACGTGACACTACCTTGGTGTACAGTTTAAATTTCAAACAGTTTTCCTATCCAATTGACACTTGACAACAACGCAAGTGTCAAACAACATTTCAAAAAGCAATGTACAAATAGAAAAGTTAAATCGGTAAGAACCGTGCTACATGTACACTATGGTTTACACTTTTGTTTACATTGCCACGTGACATTACCTTGTTGGATAGTTTAAATTTCAAATAGTTTTCCCATCCAATTGACACTTTACAACAATGCAAGTGTCTAACAACGTGCCAAAAATTGGTGTACAAATAGTAAAATTCAATCGGTAAGAACTATAGAACCCCAAATAATTCTAGACACCTTAGTGGCACTAAGACATGAATATTGGATGAATAAAGTATACTTCAGATTTTTAGTCTCATTTGAGACCCATTTTCGACATAGGAAACATTCGATTTGAAAAAATATATCTAAATAAAAGTTGTAGCTCTTTGAGTTATCTTTTCGACGCACTTTGAATTACCTCAATCGGATATTGGACGAAGAAGTTATGATAGAAACACTGAAAGCTGTGCAGTGTCAACCGGACTACAACCGGTCGACCGAAACTGCCTGAAATGAAAATTCTCGTTTTCTTCTAGAATTTAAATATTTATTTTCATCAATTATTTTCTCAAAGGGCAACCCACATTTTTGGCAATAAAAAACCCCACTAAATTGAAGCATTTAACCTCAAACTTAAATGGCACCCATATTTTCTCTCTTAAATGAAATTTGACCGTTCATTTGCTTTAAGTTATGGGATATTTACCTATAAATAGAGACCTCATTTCACTCATTTTTTCTCACACCAAAAGCAAGAGCTTTTACATACTAAAGAAAGAGTTTTCAAGAGAGAAAAAGAGAGGAAGGAAAGCTCTTTTTCCTAGAAATTTAAGAAGTGTTTTCAAGCATTTTTCATAGAAGTTTTGGGTACTATCAAGGAGTGTCCTCAAGCATCAATTCTCAACGGTTTTCAAACATCCAAGGAGTGCATTTCTTTCAACGTCCGAGTTTCATTGAAGTTTTCAATCCAAGTTTTCAAAGTTTCAAAAGCATCAATCAATGTAGGTAGATGTGCAATGTGTTTAATCGTGTTAAGTTATAAGTTTCGATTCATGTTAAT
Source organism: Olea europaea var. sylvestris (assembly GCF_002742605.1). NCBI lineage: Eukaryota > Viridiplantae > Streptophyta > Magnoliopsida > Lamiales > Oleaceae > Olea > Olea europaea. The sequence continues at coordinate 10,613 of NW_019253997.1, forward strand.
GTTTGTATGTCAAATGGTACTCCGGTACGGCATATCCCTCTATGTTAATGGTTGTATGTCAAATGGTACTCCGGTACGGCATACCCCTCTATGTTGAAGAAATGTTCGTATGTCAAATGGTGCCCTTGGGTACGGCATACCCCTACATGTCAAATGGTGCCTCCGGGTACGACATGTATGAAAAGTTATAAAGTTAATGCTTTGAAATGTATAGCTTGATCACGAATGCACCTATGGCACCTATTGAGTTTTTCAACTCATGGGTTTAATCCCATCTCTACAGATTGAAGGAATTCGACCTCGGGCATGGATGGAGGAGAAGATGGAGAGTGATGCAACGAGCCCATGGAAATCGGGTGAATAAGTGATTTGGATTTATTTTTATGAAATGTTTTCCAATGTTATTTCTTTAAAGTTTTAAATAACGCAGAATGCGAGAACAAGTTATGTTTTCTTCAAATTAATTACATTTTGTTGTTTTGAAAAGTGATTCAGTGTTTTTGTTTAAAGTATTTGAAGTATTGTTATTTAAATTATTATCCGAAGATGTAAGCTTCCGCTAAAACGTATACACATGTTACTAAACCACCGGTTAAGCTAAGTAAAGTAAGTAGTGTTCCGGTCCACTAGGGGTAGGGGCGTTACAGCGTGGTATCAAAGCAAGGTTTAGCCGGTTCTGTAGACCAAGTATGTTTTTTTTTTTAAAAACAAAAGGAAAATGAAAAGGCATCGTGCATCTATCCATCAATCTCATCCTATGGCCAAGGTATGTTCATGTTTAAAGTTAATGATTATGTTTATGTTATGATACTTTGATATGATTTAGAGAATGATCCTGAGCCTGAGCCACAGGTTGAGATGGACATAGAGTCCGGACCTGAGGCAGAAGACTCCTCCGAAGATGAAGTTCTGCCAAAGAAGATCCGTAGAACTTATAGGGATTAGATTTAAATCCTTGTAATAGCTTCCCTTATGTCAAGAAATAAAATACTATTTTCTTTGCTTTAGTATTCGAAGAATGAAACTAATAAGAACCATATGTTTTGTCTAAATGAAATGGCCCGCGCAAACCAAAATTTAATAAGAGACCTCCTCCAAGCAGTTCAAGACCTAGGCAGGCAAAACCCGAACCAAGCGCCACCCCTACCACTAGTTCCTAATGTTCCAAGCCATGCTTCAGTGGTGGAGCAATTTTGAAGGCACAAGCCCCCTACCTTCAATGGAGCAGCTGATCCACTTGCAGCCGAGGAGTGGCTTCGCAAGTTGGAGCGTATATTCCGATTGATAGGGTGCACGGATGCTTAGAAAGTCTAGTGTACTGAGTTCATGTTCTCCGGTGATGCAAGTCACTGGTGGGACTCAATGTCAAGGACGAGGACCCCTGAGCAACAAGCAGAATTGACTTGGGAGCAATTCAAAGGAAAAGTAATGGACAAGTACTTTCCCCAGTCCTTGAGAGATCACAAAGAAAGTGAATTCCTCTAACTCAAGCAAAAGACTATGTCCCTGATTGAGTATGAGAGGAAGTTTGATCAACTTTCAAGGTATGCTCCACATCTGGTGGATGCGGAAGATAAGAAGGTATGAAGGTTTGAACAAGGGCTGAACTCGGATATAAGCATGATACTTATGTCCCATCGCTTCACCACATACCGTGAAATGCTGGAAAGAGCTCATGTTATTTAGTACCAGAAGACTAGCACCGAACAACATGGTCAATTGTTCAATCAACCGGACAATGGTAACATGGGAAAGAGGAAATGGAATGGCCAGGATAAGGGAAAAGGCAAGTGGTAGAACAAGAAAGCTAATGGCAGAGACAATGCCAGCAAAAGCATTGTGCCAGTTATTGCGCCCTATTCTAAGTGTGGAAGGACATCATGGTGAGTGCTTACAAGGGAAAAATGTTTGTTTCTGATGTGGCAAGCCAAGACATATCATTAGGGATTGTCCCACACATACCCAGAAGAAGGATGATAACAGCTACCAGAACTAGAAAGGGAAAGCACGAGTTTTTGCATTGACTCAACAGGATGCAGAGGAAAACTCTAATGTCATAGCAGGTACTCTACTGATAGCCAATATACCTGCTTATGTATTGTTTAATTCAGGAGCTACACACTCCTTTGCTTCAACAACTTTTATGGCTAAATCTTGTATTACCTATGATAAGTCGGAAGGTACATTAGAAGTTAGTATTCCTTCGGGCAACCCTTTGAGTACTGATAGAATAGCCTAATCAGAAAGTATTGAAGTTGAGGAAAAACCAATGGAAGTGAACCTATACATGATAGAAATGAAGGATTTTGATGTAATGGATTGGTTAGGTTGTAATTACGCCACCATCCGATGTAAGGAAATGGAAGTATCATTTCAGAAACTAGGAGAGGAACCATTTTCGTTCCTTGGAATGAAGACGAAACCCCTTATTCGACTAGTATCGGCTTTACAAGCTGAGAAGATGTTGAGAAAAGAAACATGTCAAGGATATTTAGTAAACATCTCAGGAGGGAAACAGGAGACGATAAAGGTTGAAGACGTACCAATAGTATGGGAATTTGTAGATGTGTTTCCAGAAGATCTATCTGGTATTCCACCCGATAGACAAGTGGAATTCACCATAGACCTAATTCCCTGGGTGGCACCAGTATCTAAGGCCCCATACCGAATGGCCCCAAAGGAACTACAAGAACTAAAGAAGCAGTTGTAAGAACTCCTAGATATTGGCTTCATACGACCAAGCGTATATCCATGGGGTGCGCCAGTGTTGTTTGTAAAGAAGAAAGATGGAAGCATGACGATGTACATCGATTATAGGGAGATAAATCGATTAACCATGAAGAATAAGTACCCACTCCCAAGGATCGAGGATCTGTTAGATCAACCAAAAGGAGTTAAGGTATTTTCCAAGATCGACTTACGATCGGGATACCATCAACTGAAAGTAGAGACAAAGGATATAGCTAAGACATCTTTTAGAACTTGATATGGACACTACGACTTTACGGTGATGTCGTTTGGGCTAACCAATGCACCTGCAGTGTTCATGGACCTGATGAATCGAGTGTTTCATCAATATTTGGATAAGTTTGTCATAGTCTTCATCGATGACATTCTAATATATTCCAAGAGTAAGGAGCAACATGAAGAGCACTTGAGAATAGCCTTAGAGGTATTACGCAAGGAGAAGTTGTATGCCAAATTCAAGAAGTGAGAGTTTTGGCTTGAACGAGTTGAATTTCTTGGACATGTAGTTACTGCCCAAGGGATTGAAGTAGATCTAGAATGAGTAGAAGCAGTAACCAACTCGAAAGCACCAACAAATGCTGGCGAAGAACGGAGTTTTCTAGGATTGGTTGGATATTATAGGAGATTCATAGAAGGATTCTCCAAAATAGCAAGACCAATGACGCAGCTTACAAGGAAGGGAGTAAAATTCCAATGTATGGAAAAATGCGAATAAAGTTTCCAAGAACCTAAGCAGAAGTTGATATCAGCACCTGTATTAACAATACCTGAAGGTACGAAACGTTTAAATTTCAAACTGTTTTCCCATCCAATTGACACTTGAAAACAATGCAAGTGTCAAACATCATGCCAAAAATAGGTGTACAAATAGCAAAATTCAATCGGTAAGACCTTGCTACATGTACACTATGGTGTACACTTTAGTTTACTCTTTGCCACGTGATATTACCCCAGTGGACAGTTTAAATTTCAACCAGTTTTGCCATCCAATTGACACTTGACAACATTGCAAGTGTCAAATAATGTGTCAAAAATCAGTGTACATAGCAGTTTTCCCATCCAATTGACACTTAACTACAAAGCAAGTGTCAAACAACGTGTCAAAAATCAGAGTAGAAATAGCAAAGTTTAATCTGTAAGAACCGTGCTACATATTTACTATGGTGTACACTTTAGTTCACACATTGCCACATGACATTACCCTATTGGACAGTTTAAATTTCAAATAGTTTTCCCATTCAATTGACACTTAACAACAATGCAAGTGTCAAACAACGTGTCAAAAATCTGTGTACAAATGGGAAAGTTCAATCGGCAAGAACCTTGCGACATTTAAACTTTGGTGTACACTTTAGTTTACACATTACCACGTGACACTACCCTGGTGTACAGTTTAAATTTCAAACAGTTTTCCCATCTAATTGACACTTGACAACAATGCAAGTGTCAAAAAAAGGTTTCAAAAAATTGTATACAAATAGCAAAGTTAAATCGGTAAGAACCTTGCAACATGTACACTATGGTGTACACTTTAGTATACACTTTTCCACGTGACATTACCATGTTAGACAGTTTAAATTTCAAACAGATTTCCCATCCAATTGGCACTTGACAACAATGTAAGTGTCAAACAACATGCCAAAAATCGGTGTACAAATAGCAAAGTTCAATCGGTAAGAACCTTGCTACATGTACACTATGGTGTACACTTTAGTTTACACTTTGCCACATGACGTTATCCAGTTGGACAACTTAAATTTCAAATAGTTTTCCCATCCAATTGACACTTGAAAATAATGTAAGTGTCAAATAATGTGTCAAAAATCAGTGTACAAATAGCAGTTTTCCCGTCCAATTGACAATTGACAACAATACAAGTGTCAAACAACGTGTCAAAAATCAGTGTACAAATCGCAAAGTTTAGTTGGTAAGAACCTTGCTACAAGTATACTATGGTGTACACTTTAGTTTACACTTTCCCCCGTAACATTATCCTGTTGGACAGTTTAAATTTCACATAGTTTCCCATCCAATTTACACTTGATAACAATGCAAGTGTCAAACAATATGTCAAAAATAAGTAAACAAATAGCAGTTTGCCCGTCCGATTGACACTTGACAACAATGCAAGTGTCAAACAACGTGTTAAAAATCAGTGTACAAATTGCAAATTACAATCGGTAAGAACCTTGCTACATGAAACCTGTGGTGTATACTTTAGTTTACACTTTGCCACGTGACATTAACCTGTTGGACAGTTTAAATTTCAAATTATTTTCCCACCCAACTGACACATGACAACAATGCAAGTGTCAAACGACGTTTCAAAAATCAATGTACAAATAGTAGAGTTCAATCGGTAAAAACCTTGCTACATGTACACTATGGTACACACATTAGTTTGCACATTGCCACGTGACATGACCCTATTGGACAGTTTAAATTTCAAACAGTTTTCTCATCCAATTGACACTTGACAACAATGCAAGTGTTAAATAACGTGTCAAAAATCAGTGTTCAAATAGCAGTTTTCTCATCCAATTGACACTTGACAACAATGTAAGTGTCAAACAACATGTCAAAAATTAGTGTACAAATGGAAAAGTTCAATCGATTAGAAGCATACTACATGTACACTTTAGTTTACACTTTGCCACGTAACATTACCCTATTGGACAGTTTAAATTTCAAACAGTTTTCCTATCCAATTAACACTAGACAACAATGCAAGTGTCAAACAATGTGTCAAAAATCAGTGTAAAAATTGCAATTTTCCTGGCCAATTGACACTAGACAATAGTGCAAGTGTCAAACAATGTGTCAAAAATCAGTGTGCAAATCGTAAAGTACAATCGGTAAGAACCTTGATACATGTACACCATGGTGTACACTTTTGTTTACAATTTGCCATATGACATTACCCTGTTGGACAGTTTAAATTCAAATTGTATTCCCACCCAATTGTCACTTGACAACAATGCAAGTGTCAAACAACGTGTCAAACAATTAGTGAACAAAGAGCAAAGTTCATTTAGTAAGAACCTTGGTACATGTACACTATGGTGTACGCTTTAGTTTGCACTTTGCCACGTGACATGACCCTGTTGGACAGCTTAAATTTCAAACAGTTTTCTCATCCAATTGACAATTGACAACAATGCAAGTGTCAAACAACGTGTCAAAAATCAGTGTACAAATAGCAGTTTTCCCATCCAACTGACACTTGACAACAATGCAAGTGTCAAACAACGTGTAAAAAATTAGTGTACAAAGAGCCAAGTTCAATCGGTAAGAACCTTGCTACATATACACTATGGTGTACACTTTAGTTTACACTTTATCACATGACATTATCCTGTTGGACAGTTTAAATTTCAAATAGTTTTTCCATCCAATTGACGCTCTACAAAAATGCAAGTGTCAAACAACGTGTCACAAAGTTAGTGTACAAACAGCAAAGTTCAATTGGTTAGAAGCTTGCTACATGTACACTATAGTGTACACTTTAGTATACACTTTGCCACTTGACATTACCCCGTTGGATAGTTTAAATTTCAAACAGTTTTTCGATTCAATTGACACTTGACAACAATGCATGTGTCAAACAACGTTTCAAAAATTAATGTACAAATAACAAAGTTCAATCGATAAGAACCTTGCGACATTTAAACTATGGTGTACACATTAATTTACACTTTGCCACGTGACACTACCCTGGTGGAAAGTTTAAATTTTAAACTGTTTTCCCATCCAATTGACACTTGACAACAATGAAAGTGTCAAACAACGTGTCAAAAAATATTGTACAAATAGCAAAGTTCAATTGGTAAGAACCTTGCTACATCTACGCTTATACTTTGGTTTACACTTTACCACGTGAAATTACCTTGTTGGATGGTTTAAGTTTCAAACAATTTTCCCATCCAATTGATACTTGACAACAATGTAAGTGTCAAACAACGTGCCAAAAATAGGTGTACAAATAGCAAAATTCAATTGGTAAGAACCTTGCTACGTGTACTCTATGGTGTACACTTTAGTTTACTCTCTGCCACGTGACATTACCCTGTTGGACAGTTTAAATTTCAAGCAGTTTTTTCATCCAATTGACACTTGGCAACATTGCAAGTGTCAAACAATGTGTCAAAAATCAGTGTACAAATAACAGTTTTCCCGTCCAATTGACACTTGACAACAACGCAAGTGTCAAACAACGTGTCAAAAATTAGTGTACAAATTGCAAAGTTCAATATGAAAGAACCTTGCTACATTTGTACTATGGTCTACACTTTAGTTCGCACATTGCCAAGTGACATTACCATGAACCTTGCTACATTTGTACTATGGTCTACACTTTAGTTCGCACATTGCCAAGTGACATTACCATGTTGGACAGTTTAAATTTCAAACAGTTTTACCCTCCAATTGACACTTGACACCAATGCAAGTGTCTAACAACGTGTCAAAAATCTATGTACATATAGGAAAGTTCAATCGAAAAGAACCTTGCGACATTTAACTTATGGTGTACCCTTTATTTTACACGTTACCACGTGACACTACCTTGGTGTACAATTTAAATTTCAAACAATTTTCCCATCCAATTGACACTTGACAACAACGCAAGTGTCAAACAATGTTTCATAAAACAGTGTACAAATGGCAAAGTTAAATCGGTAAGAACCTTACTACATGTATACTATGTTGTACACTTTAGTTTACACTTTTTCATGTGACATTACATCGTTAGACAGTTTAAATTTCAAACAGTTTTTCCACCCAATTGACACTTGACAACAATGTAAGTGTCAAACAATGTGCCAAAAATCAGTGTACAAATAGCAAAGTTCAATCGGTAAGAACCTTGCTACATGTACACTATGGTGTACACTTTAATTTACACTTTGCCACACGACATTACCCAGTTGGACAGTTAAAATTTCAAACAATTTTTCCATCCAATTGACACTAGACAACAATGCAAGTGTCAAACAATGTGTCAAAAATCAGTGTACAAATAGCAGTTTTCTCTTCCAATTGACAATTGACCACAATGCAAATGTCAAACAACGTGTCAAAAATCAGTGTACAAATCGCAAAGTTCAGTCTGTAAGAAGCTTGCTTCATGTACACTATTGTGTGCACTTTAGTTTACACTTTGCCACGTGACATTACCCTATTGGAAATTTAAATTTTAAATAATTTTTCCATCCAATTGACACTTGGCAGCAATGGAAGTGTCAAACAACGTGTCAAAAATCAATGTACAAATAACAAAGTTCGATCGGTAAGAACCTTGCTACATGTACACTATGGTGTGCACTCTAGTTTACACATTGCCACATGACACTACCCTGGTGTACAGTTTAAATTTCAAACAGTTTTCCCATCCAATTGATACTTAACAACAACGCAAGTGTCAAACAACGTTTCAAAAAATTGTGTACAAATAGCAAAGTTAAATCTGTAAGAACCTTTCTAAATGTACACTATGCTGTACACTTTAGTATACACTTTACCACGTGACATTACCATGTTAGATAGTTTAAATTTCAAACAGATTTCCCATCCAATTGACACTTGACAACAATGTAAGTGTCAAACAACGTGCCAAAAATTGGTGTACAAATAGCAAAGTTCAATCGGTAAGAACCTTGCTACATGTACACTATGGTGTACACTTTAGTTTACACTTTACCACGTAACGTTACCCAGTCGGACAGTTTAAATTTCAAACAGTTTTTCCATCCAATTGACACTTGACAACAATGCAAGTGTCAAACAATGTGTCAAAAATCAGTGTACAAATAGCAGTTTTCCTTTCCAATTAACAATTGACCACAATGCAAGTGTCAAATGTGTCAAAAATCAGTGTACAAATCGCAAAGTTCAGTCTGTATGAAGCTTGCTTCATGTACACTATTGTGTGCACTTTAGTTTACACTTTGCCACGTGACATTACCATGTTGGACAGTTTAAATTTCAAATAATTTTCCCATCCAGTTGACACTTGGTAGCAATACAAGTGTCAAACAACGTGTCAAAAATCAATGTACAAATAGCGAAATTTAATCGGTAAGAACCTTACTACATGTACACTATGGTGTGCACTCTAGTTTACACATTGCCATGTGACATTACCCCATTGGACAGTTTAAATTACAAACTATTTTCCTATCCAATATACACTTGACAACAATGCAAGTGTCAAACAATGTGTCAAAAATTAGTGTACAAATAGCAAAGCTCAATGGGTAGGAAATGCAAGTGTCAAACAACGTGTTAAAAATCAATGTACAAATAGCAAAGATCATTCGGTGGAAACCTTCCTTCATGTACACTATGGTGTACACTTTAATTTACACTTTACCACGTGACATTAACATGTTGGACAGTTTAAATTTCAGATAATTTTCCCATCCAATTGACACTCTGCAACAATGCATGTGTCAAACAATGTGTCAAAAATCAATGTACAAATTGCAAAGTTCAATCGGTAAGAACCTTGTTACATGTACACTATGGCGTACACTTTAATTTATACATTGCCATGTGACATTGCCACGTGACATTTAGATGGGAAAACTGTATGAAATTTAAACGTTCCAACATGGATATGTCACTTGGCAAAGTGTAACCTATAGTGTACACCATAGTGTACATGTAGCAAGGTTCATACCGATTTAACTTTGCTATTTCTACACCGATTTTTAACACATTGTTTGAAACTTGCATTATTGTCAAGTATTAATTGGATGGGAAAACTGTTTGAAATTTAAACTACCCAACGGGGTAATGTAACATGGGAAAGTGTACACCATAGTGTACATGTAGCAAGGTTCTTACCGATTAAACTTTGCTATTTGTACACAGATTTTCGAAACGTTGTTTGACACTTGCATTGTTTTCAAGTGTCAATTGGATAGAAAAATTGTTTGAAATTTAAACTTCCCAACGGGTAAAGTAACGTGGCAAAGTGTAAACTAAAGTGTAAACCATAGTGTACATGTAGCAAGGTTCTTACCGATTAAACTTTTCTGTTTGTACACTGATTTTCGAGACGTTGTTTGAGACTTGCATTGTTGTCAAGTGTCAATTGGATGGTAAAACTGTTTGAAATTTGAATTACCCCATGGGGTAATGTGACGTGGCAAAGTGTAAATTAAAGTGTACACCATAGAGCACATGTAGCAAGGTTATTACCGATTGAACTTTACTATTTGTACACTGATTTTTGATATGTTGTTTGACACTTATATTGTTGTCAAGTGTCAATTGGTTGGAAACACTATTTGAAATTTAAACTGCCCAACAGGATAATGTCACGTGGGAAAGTGTAAACTAAAGTGCACACCATAGTGTACATGTTGCACGGCTCTTACCGATTGATCTATGCTGGTTGTACATTGATTTTTGATATGCTGTTTGACACTTCCTGTAACATCCCAAAATTTTTGATAAAAATTTATTTAATATCTATATTATATTATTTCAAAAGTTGAGGGACTAAGAGGTAATATATTTTAAATTCTTATACTTTGAGTCAAAATTTAAATTTCGATAGAGTAAAAATAAGTATATTAATATTATACTCGTTGGATAGCCAGTATTTAATTATGAATTTTAGGCTCGAGAAATAGTCGATTTGGATAACCCAGGACCAAGAAATTTCGATTTGAAGAAATTGGTTTTCAAATTTAATTAAAACTTGGAAGGAAGATGTGATGTTGACATGTGTACATGGAATTGTCTTGATTTTGTATGGTGTGTACGTATAGAAATGGTTATGAATAAAAAGAAGTAGGTTTATTTTAATAATTATTTGCTTTGATTTTGGAGAAAAAGAAGGGTAGGTTTCCTTGATTTTAGGGATTGATTATTTTAGTATTATTTAATTACTTGACTTTATGAGTTGATAGACTCCACGTGATGTTTAGATAAGGGAAAAATAACTGTAGATTATACTGGATTGAGGCATTTTACGGGAAAAACCGTCATGGAATAATGAAACAAAATTAAATAGAATTAAGAATTAATATAATTCCCTTTAATTAAATATTCTAGGCAGTGCTGACTAATTAGACTACCTTTTGTTTAAACATAATATTCATTAAAATAAGATAGAATTTTAATTATTTCGGAGCATTTATTTTGGAAGATAAACTATATTATAATAGATAAGTGATGGCAAATAAATCTTCTATTTGTAAATATAGTATTATAGATAATCTCAAACTTTTTGATAACAACAAAAAAGGCCTAGTACAAATCAAGTAAAAAAAAAAATCTTTTGGTTAGGATAAGACATATCTTCTACTCTAGTCTGCACCTATAAATAGTAGGCTAGAATCCCACATTTTACCACACCAAAAATTCACACGTGAAATAGAGAAAGAGAAAGATAAAAGAGAGAGAAAGGAGAGAAAAAGGAAGACAGAAAGCAGCATTAGAAATAGAATTTCATACATCGAGTATTTTAATCACATACCTTCAAAGCGGAGGAACGATTTTCAACATACTGTAGATTCAACGAAGTAAGATACATTTATGTGCAAAGTGTTTACGTTTCCTTATGCTCTTATATGCGATTAAATATACATGGAATGCTAGTGGACCTTCGGATTCTAGAGAAAGAGATATGAAATTTCTACATGAAAATTAAGAGGACCTAAGATGGTTTTGTTATATACCTGTGTATGGAAATTTGCACGTATCTTACTGGGTATTTTTAATACTCACTCTTACATTAATTTTTCAGATTAGTTCGGGTCGATTGGAACAGTGGAGAATTGGTGATGCGGACTGCCAAGTGGATAAAGAATAGAGAAAAAGAAATAAGTTTGCCATTTTAAATTTAGCAATTTGTTTATTTTAATTTAGAACGCATTATTTGAATTACTTACGAGTTTATGTTTATGGTTAGATACGCTTTCAATAATTTTAATTTAAACGTTACAGTCATTTGTTTATTGAAGAATTTTATATAGTTCCGCATTTTTTTTAATGTAAAGAAAAATGAGTTTTCGTAACGTTCCCGTGTTTATGCTTAATAAAAAAAAATTGGGGCGTTACACTTCCATTGTTGCCTAGTTTCAATTGTGTAGAAAAACTGTTTGAAAACTAAACTGTCCAACATGGTAATGTCACGTGGAAAAGTGTAAATTAAAGTGTGTACACCATAGTGTACATGTTGCATGGTTATAACCGATTGAACTTTGCAATTTGTACACTGATTTTTGACACTTTTTTTGACACTTGCAATGTTGTCCAGCGTTAATTGGGTGTGAAAACTGTTTAAAATTTAAACTGTCCAATAGATTAATGTCATGCGGAAAAGTGTAAACTAAAGTGTACAACATAGTGTACATGTTGTACGGTTCATACCGATTTAACTTTGCTATTTATACACTAATTTTTGACACGTTGTTTGACACTTACATTGTTGTCAAGTGTCAATTGGATGGGAAAACTATTTGAAATTTAAACTGCCCAACGGGGTAATGTAACGTGGCAAAGTGTAATCTAAAGTGTACACCATAGTGTACACGTAGCAACGTTCTTATCGATAAAACTTTGCTATTTGTACAATGATTTTTGAGACGTTGTTTGACTCTTGCGTTGTTGTCAAGTGTCAATTGGATGGGAAAATTGTTTGACATTTGAGCTACCCAATGAGGTAATGTGACGTGGCAAAGTGTAAACTAAAGTGTACACCGTAGTGTACATGTAGAAAGGTTCTTACTGATTGAACTTTGCTATTTGTACACTGATTTTTGAAACGTTGTTTGATACTTGTATTGTCGTCAAGTCTCACTGGATGGGAAAATTGTTTGAAATTTAAACTATCCAACAAGGTAATGTTACATGGCAAAGTGTAAACTAAAGTGTACAACATAGTGTACTTGTAGCTAGGTTCTTATCGATTGAAATTTGCTATTTGTACACTATTTTTGACACTCGCATTATTTCATGTGTCAATTGGATGGAAAATTGTTTGAAATTTAAATTGTCCAACATGGTAATGTCAAGTTGTAAATTGTAAATTAAAGTGTACACAATAGTGTACTTGTTGCATCGTTCTTACATATTGAACTTTGCTATTTGTACACTGATTTTTGACACGTTGTTTGACTCTTGCATTGTTGTTATGTGTCAATTGGGTGGAAAAATAATTTGAAATTCAAATTGTCCAGTAGGGTAATGTCACGAGGTAAAGTATAAACTAAAGTGTACACCATATTGTACATGTAGCATGGTCCTTACCGATTGAACTTTGTTATTTGTACTCTGATTTTTGCAACGTTGTTTGACACTTGCATTGTTGTCAAGTCTCAATTAGATAGGAAAACTAGTTGAAATTTAAACTATCCAATAGGGTAATGTCAAGTGGTAAAGTATAAACTAAAGTGTGTACACCATAGTTTACATGTAGCAAGGTTTTTATCGATTGAACTTTGCTATTTGTACACTAATTTTTGACACATTATTTTGACACTTGCATTGTTGTCAATTGTCAATTGGATAGGAAAACTATTTTAAATTTAAACTGTCCAACAGGGTAATGTCACGTGCCAATGTGTAAACTAAAGTGTGTACACCAAAGTGTCCATGTAGCAAGGTTCTTACCGATTGAACTCTGCTATTTGTACACTTAATTTTGACACATTGTTTGACACTTGCATTGTTGTCAAGTGTTAATTTGATGGGAAAAATGATTAAAATTTAAAATGTTCAACAGGGTAATGTCACATGGCAAAGTGTAAATTAAAGTGTACACCATAATGTACATGTAGAAATATTCTTACCAATTGAACTTCGCTATTTGTACACTGATTTTTGACACATTGTTTGACACTGGCATTGTTGTCAAGTGTTAACTGGATGGGAAAACTGTTTGAAATTTAATCTGTCCAATAGGGTAATGTCACGTGGCAAAATGTAAACTAAAGTGTACACCATGGCATATATGTAGCAAGGTTCTTATCTATTGAACTTTGCTATTTCTACACTGATTTTTAACAAGTTGTTTGACACTTGCATTGTTGTCCAGTGTTAATTGGATGAAAAACATATTTGAAATTTAAACTTTCTAATAGGGTAATGTCACGTGGCAAAGTGTAAACTAAAGTGTACAACGTAGTGTACTTGTAACATGGTTCTTACCGATTGAACTTTGTTATTTGTGCATTGATTTTTGACACGTTGTTTGACACTTACTTTGTTGTCAAGTGTCAATTGGATGGGAAGACGGTTTGAAATTTAAACTGTCCAGCAGGATAATGTCACATGGTATAGTGTAAACTAAAGTGTACACTATAGTGTACATGTAGTAATGTTCTTACCGATTGAACTTTGCTATTTGTACACTAATTTTTAACACGTTGTTTGACACACTTGCATTGTTGTCCAGTGTCAATTAAATGGGAAGCCTATTTGAAATTTAAACTGTCTAATTGGGTAATGTCACGTGGCAAAAAGTAAACTAAAGTGTATAAGATAGTGTACTTGTAGCAAGGTTCTTATCGATTGAACTTTGTTATTTGTACACTGATTTTTGACACGTTGTTTGACACTAGCATTGTTGTCTGTGTCAATTGGATGGGAAACTGTTTGAAATTTAAATTGTCCAATAGGGTAATGTCATGTTGCAAAGTGTAAACTAAAGTGTATAGAATAGTGTACTTGTTGCATCGTTCTTACCGATTGAACTTTGTTATTTGTACACTAATTTTTGACACGTTGTTTGACACTTGCATTTTTTTCCAGTGTTAAGTGGATGGAAAAACTGTTTGAAATTTAAATTGTCCAACAGGGTAATGTTAGGTGCCAAAGTGTAAGCTAAAGTTTGTACACCACAGTGTACATGTAGCAAGGTTCTTACCGATTAAACTTTGCTATTAGTACACTGATTTTTGACACATTGTTTGACACTCGCATTGTTGTCAAGTGTCAATTGGATGGGAAAATTGTTTGAAATCTAAACTGTCCAACAGGGTAATGTCACGTGGTAATGTGTAAACTAAAGTGTGTACACCATAGTGTACATGTAGCAAGGTTCTTACCGATTGAACTGTCCTATTTGCACACTGATTTTTGACACATTGTTTGACACTTGCATAGCAAGGTTCTTACCGATTGAACTTTGCTATTAGTACAGTAATTTTTGACACGTTGTTTAACAGTCGCATTGTTGTCAAGTGTCAATTGGATGGGAAAACTATTTGAAATTTACACCGTCCAACAGGGTAATGTCACGTGGTAATGTGTAACCTAAAGTGTGTACACCATAGTGTACATGTAGCAAGGTTCTTACCGATTGAACTTTCCTATTTGCACACTAATTTTTGACACATTGTTTGACACTTGCATTGTTGTCAAGTGTCAATTGGATAGGAAAACTGTTTGAAATTTAAGTTGTCCAATAGGGTAATATCATGTGGCAAAGTGTAAACTAAAGTGTACATGTAGCAAGGTTCTTATCGATTCAACTTTGCTATTTGTACACTGATTTTTAACACATCGTTTGACACTTGCATTGTTGACAAGAGTCAACTGGATGGGAAAACTGATTGAAATTTAAACTTACCAACAGGGAAATGTCACGTGGCAAAGTGTAAACTAAAGTGTACACCATAGTGTACATGTAGCAAGGTTCTTACCGATTGAACTTTGCTAATTGTACACTGATTTTTGACACGTTGTTTGACACTTGCATTGCTGTCAAGTGTCAACTGGATAGGAAAACTATTTGAAATTTAAACTATCCAATAGGGTAATGTCACGTGGAAAAGTGTAAACTAAAGTGTATACCATAGTGTACATGTAGCAAGGTTCTTACCGATTGAACTTTGCCATTTGTACACTGATTTTTGACACATTGTTTGACACTCGCATTGTTGTCAAGTGTCAATTGGATGGGAAAACTATTTAAAATTTAAACTGTCCAACAGGATAATGTCACGTGGTAATGTGTAAACTAAAGTGTGTACACCATAGTGTACATGTAGCAAGGTTCTTACTGATTGAACTTTCCTATTTGCACACTGATTTTTGACACACTGTTTGACACTTGCATAGCAAGGTTCTTATAGATTGAACTTTGCTATTAGTACACTGATTTTTGACACGTTGTTTGATACTCACATTGTTGTCAAGTGTCAATTGGATGGGAAAACTGTTTGAAATTTAAACTGTCCAACAGGGTAATGTCACGTGCTAATGTGTAAACTAAAGTGTGTACACCATAGTGTACATGTAGCAAGGTTCTTACCGATTGAACTTTCCTATTTGCACACTGATTTTTGACTTGTTGTTTGACAATCGCATTGTTGTCAAGTGTCAATTGGATGGGAAACTATTTGAAATTTTAATTGTCCAACAGGGTAATGTTACGTTGTAAAGTGTAAATTAAAGTGTACACAATAGTGCACTTGTTGCATCGTTCTTACCGACTGAACTTTACTATTTGTACACTGATTTTTGACACGTTGTTTGACACTTACATTGTTGTCAAGTATCAATTGGATGGGAAAACTGTTTGAAATTTAAACTGCCCAACGGGGTAATGTAACGTGGCAAAGTGTAATCTAAAGTGTACACCATAGTGTACACGTGGCAAGGTTCTTACCGATAAAACTTTGCTATTTGTACAATGATTTTTGAGGCGTTGTTTGACTCTTGCGTTGTTTTCAAGTGTCAATTGGATGGGAAAATTGTTTGAAATTGAACTGTCCAACGAGGTAATGTGATGTGGCAAAGTGTAAACTAAAGTGTACACCACAGTGTACATGTAGAAAGGTTCTTATCGATTGAACTTTGTTATTCGTACACTAATTTTTGAAACGTTGTTTGATACTTGTATTGTCGTCAAGTGTCAACTCTATGGGAAAACTGTTTGGAATTTAAACTATCCAACGAGGTAATGTTACATGGCAATGTGTAAACTAAAGTGTACAACATAGTGTACTTGTAGCAAGGTTCTTATCGATTGAACTTTGCTATTTGTATACTGATTTTTGACACGTTGTTTGACACTCGCATTGCTGTCAAGTGTGAATTGGATGGGAAACTTTTTGAAATTTAAATTGTCCAACAGGGTAATGTCACATTGCAAACTGTAAATTAAAGTGTACACAATAGTGTACTTAATGTGAACCCCGTAGCAATGGAAACTACGAAACCCACAACGAGATTGATGCGGAACCCAAGAACGCCAATACTAACTCGGTTTTGGATCTTGAACCCTAAGAATTGAACCAAGAAACCCTAGATTAGCAAAGAACCTAATTGATTACAATTAAAAGAACCCACAATCTGATTGTTTAGAAGGCCACAAGAAATTGACTTTTGATAAGTTCCAAGATTGTTCAAGAAGAACAAGAAATTGAAAGAACAAATTCTCTCTATATAATATTATTCAAGCAAAAGTCCTTACAATGAAAAATATTCTCCTATTTATACTAATGAGTAAAAAATGTCCAAAACCCATCAAATTATGGTAATAATTTGATTTCATAAGAATTCTATCGAAACTAGGAAATTCGAAAAAAAATGAATTTTTTTTCATGTTTTTGTTCTATGCGGCCGCATAGTGTTTTTGTTCTATGCGGTCGCATAGAACAAGTCCCTGCCCCCAATATTATCCCTGAGGCCATCTATGCGACCGCATAGGTTGTTTAACTATGCAGTCACATGGAACAATCTTCGGCTTCATTTTCTTCCTTCTTTATCACACTGATCCAAGTCCTTTCGGCCCTCAACTCCAACATGAAACTTGCTCCATTTTGTGCCCCGAACATTGTGTCTTCATTGACTTGATTGATGAGCAATCCCATCGCTTCTTTCACTTGCTTCATCCTCGATCACGTCATCGGTCCACCTTCGACGATCAACGGATCCTTCCCGTGACTTGACGCTTGAGTTGTCTTGGTTGTTGACGCGCCTTGATTCATATCATCCCCTCCCTCTTCGAAAGGATTCATCCTCGAATCTGAACCTGCATCAAAAAGAGAAAGATCAGCGACATTAAAAGTAGCTGAAACATTATACTCACCAGGTAAATCCACTTTGTATGCATTGTCATTGATCCTCTCGATGATTTGAAATGGTCCATCGCCTCGTGGTTGCAATTTTGACTTCCTATGTTCTGGAAAACGCTCTTTTCTGAAATGTACCCAGACCCAATCTCCAGGCTCAAATGTAACGCTTCTTCTTCCTTTATTTTCTTTTGATGCAATCAGCTTTCCTTTCTCTTCGATCTGCATCCTGACCTTTTCATGGAGTGTTTTCACCATCTCGGCTTTTCATTTCCCATCCAAGCTACCTCATTCGTGCACAGGCAAAGGTATTAAATCCATGGGTGTTAGTGGATTAAAACCATAAACAATTTCAAAAGGAGAAAACAAAGTAGTAGAATATGTAGCTTGATTATATGCAAACTCTATAAACGGTAAACACTCTTTCCATGATTTCAGATTTTTATTGATCACTGTCCTAAGTAGTTGAGTCATAGTTCGATTAAATACCTCAGTTTGTCCATCTGTTTGTGGGTGACAAGTTGTAGAAAATAATAACTTAGTGCGTAACTTACTCCACAGAACATGCCAAAAATGAATCAAAAACTTCATGTCCCTATCAGACACTATACTTTTAGGTACTCCATGTAAACGTACTATTTCCCTGAAGAATAAGTCTGCAATATTAGTAGCATCGTCAGTTTTATGACATGGTATGAAGTGCTCCATCTTACTAAACCTATCGACCACTACAAATATTGAATCCCGACCCCTTTTTGTCCTAGGCAAACCTAACACAAAGTCCATAAATATGTCTACCCAAGGTTCACTAGGTACAGGCAAAGGAGTATACAAACCATGGGGTTGAACCTTAGACTTAGCCTTTTTATAGGTTATGCACTTTCAACATATTTGTTCTATGTCATGTCACATTTTAGGCCAATAAAAATGTTCCCCTAACATGTCTAAAGTCTTTTGAACCCTGAAGTGTCCCATTAAACCACCCCCATGTGCTTTCCTTACTAATAATTCACGCAAAGAACAATTAGGAATGCACAACTTATCTTCCCTAAACAAATATCCTTCATGCCTATAGAATTTATCAAATGCACCTTTGACACATGAAGCATAAATACTAGAAAAATCACAATCAGATTCATACATGCCCTTAATAGTTCGAAACCAAGTAATTTAGTACTTAATGAATTTAAAAGTATGTACCTTCTAGACAACGCATCAGCAACTATATTTTCATTACCTTGTTTGTACTTGATGACGTAGGGAAATGTCTCGATAAACTCCATCCATCTCGCATGTCTTTTGTTCAACTTACCTTGACGTCGCAAATGCTTTAAATATTCATGATCGATGTGTATCACAAATTTCTTTGGCCATAAGCAGTGCTGCCAAGTCTCCAATGCTCGAACAAGTGAATACAGCTCCTTGTCATATGTCGAATAATTCAATGCTACCCCACTCAACTTTTCGCTAAAGTAAGCAATAGGTCTCCTTTCCTGCATTAACACTGCTTCTATACCTATTCTTGATGCATCCCACTCAACCTCAAATGTTTTGTCAAAATTTGGTAATGCCAAAACAGGTGCTTTACATAGCTTATCCTTAATTGTGTTAAATGCAATTTTTTGAGATTCTCCCCAATGGAAACCTATACTCTTCTTTACTATTTTAGTCAACGGTGTGGTGATAGTGCTAAAATCTCTTACAAATCGCCTATAAAAACTAGCCAATTCATGAAAACTCCTAACTTCAGTTATAGTCTTAGGTGTTGGCCGTTCTTTTATAGCTTTTATCTTTTCTTCATCGACTTCCACCCCGTTAGCACTAACCATAAATCCTAGGAAAACAACTCTATCCATGCAAAATGTGCACTTTTTGAAATTAGCATACAGTTGTTCCTTTCGCAACATAACAAGCACACAATTTAAATGTTCTAAATGCCCATCTAGGTTTTTGTTATAGATTAAGATGTCCTCAAAATAAACTACAACAAATTTCCCAATAAAAGCACGCAAACCATGATTCATTAAACGCATAAAAGTGCTCGGTGCATTAGTGAGTCCAAACGACATAACTAACCATTCATACAATCCATAGTCTTAAACGCCGTTTTCCATTCATGACCCTCCTGCATGTGAATTTGATGATACCCACTCTTAAGATCAATCTTACTAAAAATGCAAGCACCATGCAACTCATCAAGCATATCATCTAGCCTAGGTATTGGTGATGATACTTTACCGTGATATTGTTGATAGCTCGGCAATCCACGCACATTCTCCAAGTCCCATCCTTCTTAGGCACCAGCAAAACAGGTACAGCACATGGACTCATACTCTCCCTGACATAACCTTTGCTCATCAACTCCTCCACTTGCTTTTGAAGCTCCTTCGTCTCCTAGGGATTGCTTCGGTAAGTTGGTCGATTCGGTATGACAGCTCTGGGTACAAAGTCAATCTGGTGCTCGATGCCTCCGATTGGTGCAATCCACTTAGCATCTCCTTAGGAAACACATCGTCGAACTCCTGCAATAAAGACTTAACCAAACTAGGGAGGGATGTATTAGAATTCTCAAAATTGAGGAGGGACTCCTTGTACACTAACAATATCATTTGCCTATTATCGCTCATAGCCTTTTTCAACTCACTCTCTTTTGCATAGAAGTTGACCTTTGGCTTTTCTCTCTGCTCAGCTGACTCTTTTTCTCTCCTCTCAACTGACTCCTTTTCTCTCCACTCATGTGGCTTCTCTCTCTTTTCTCCACTCTCAGCCACCTCACTATTTTCTCTCTTATTGATGGTTTCACTATTGCCTCTCCCTTTTCCCAACTCTCTTATTCTCTCGTCTTCCTCACTTTTTGGCTTGATTTGATCTCCATACACTTGTGTCGATGTTAATGGCGCAAGAGTAATAGTCTTCCCATCCTTGACAAAGCTATAACTATTCCTATATCCATCAAGTGTGACCCTTCTATCATATTGCCATGGTCTTCCTGACAAGATATGACCCACATGCATAGGCACCACATCACATACTACTTTGTCACTATAACTCCCAATTGAGAAATTAATTAAAACTCTTCCATTCACCCTAACATCCCCACTTTCATTCAACCATTGCAACTTATAAGGCCTAGGGTGTCTTAACAGTGCTAGTCCTAATTTATCAACTAAAGTTATGCTAGCTACATTCGTGCAACTCCCACCATCAATAATCATACTACATACCTTATCGTTGATGTAACAACGTGTGTGGAATATATTTTCTCGCTGCTGCTCCGAATCATCCACTTTGACTTGAGTGTTAAGAGCTCTCCTTAACACCAATGATTCCCCAACAGCAAACCCCAATTTTTCTTCTTCTTCAACGTCCTCCAATGCAGGCATGTCCTCAAACTCTCCTTCACTTTCATAGCCACATGCAACATGTCTTCCAACTCCACATAATGTTGCAACTCCACTACATTGGCAATTTCCCTATTCAACCCATTCAAGAATCATGCCATGGTAGCCTCTCGATCCTCCACCACATTGGCCCTAATCATGAGTATTTCCATCTCCTTATGATAGTCCTCTACACTTTTCGACCCTTGATATAGACCTTACAATTTTTGATGGATCTCTCGGTAATAGTGGCTAGGAACAAACCTCTTTCTCATCAATGACTTCAATTCCTCCCAAGTGCTGATTGGTCTTCCCCCACTCCTACGTTGTGAAGTAATCACTTGACCCCACCATGAAATTGCATAGTCACTGAACTCCAAAACTGCTAACTTTACCTTTTTCTCCTCCGAGTAGTTATAACACTCGAAGATCATTTCAACCTTCCTTTCCCACTCCAGGTATGCCTCGGGATCACTCCTTCCTTTGAATGAAGGAACTGTCATTTTTATATTTCCCAAGTTTCCATCCAACTCCTCCCCACGATCATTCTGACCCCATCTGTCGAACCTATCACCTCTATTCCTCATTCTTCCCATCTCAACACCATGAAATTCATCTTCGGCCATGTCACTCCCATATCCATAGTCCTCTCGCCTTTCCCTCCTGGGCTCCCATCTATCCGATCCTCTGGCATTGGATACATCCACTCGATGCCCCTGACTAAGATTAGCCATTGATGTATCTAATCTATTCATCCAAGGCTCCTACTTCTCCAACCTATCTCTCACATCTCCAAACGCCCTCTCAAACCTCTGCACCAAATCCTTCGATGCATTGTTATTATTGCCTTATTGGCTTGAGTTTGATTCTGGCCTTTCTGACATCCTAACACTAAAAATTTTATTTTACTGCCTCACCAAAAGTCACTCAGAAACACACAAGGGCTTTTACCCTCTATTAAGCTCTCCTCTTCGCCTTTTACCACTCAGTTCTTTCAACAATTGCTTCTAGGAACAATCAATGAACTCAATCAATCAATCAAATTGTGTAGAATTCCCCAAATTGGATGTGACTCAATAATTATAACAAAGGACTCAAAGAAAACTTTTAAAACTTGACTTGAATTGAAGGAATGGAATGATTCAATGTATCCAAGTAATTTAGAAACAATATTGAATAATAAAACTTGGTATTTAACGGATCAATAATATTTAACAATTTTTTTAACTGTACAGATGAAAAGTACCGTACGGATGAACAGTACCGTACGGATGAACAGTAATTTTTTTTAAGATCTGAAAATCAATAACAAAAACAATGAAGAAATAAAACTGATTTGGGCGAAGATTGAGCCAGAAACAGAATTTGAAGATTTTTGATGAAACTTTTGGATCAAAGGATCAAGAAAACCTTCTGGACACGAGAACACAAGGAATTAAAAAAAATTAGAAAACAAAGGATATAACCTGATTAAATTGGAACCTGGCTCTAATACCAACTAATGCGAACCCCGTAGCAATGGAAACTACGAAACCCACAACGAGATTGATGCGGAACCCAAGAACGCCAATACTAACTCGGTTTTGGATCATGAACCCCAAGAATTGAATCAAGAAACCCTAGATTAGCGAAGAACCTAAAACCCCTTGATTATAATTAAAAGGACCCACAATCTGATTGTTTAGAACGCCACAAGAAATTGAATCTTGATAAGTTCCAAGATTGTTCAAGAAGAACAAGAAATTGAAAGAACAAATTCTCTCTCTATAATATTATTCTAGCAAAAGTCCTTACAATAAAAAAATATTCTCCTATTTATACTAATGAGTAAAAAAGTCCAAAACCCATTAAATTATGGTAATAATTTGATTTCATAAGAATTCTATCGAAACTAGGTAATTCGGAAAAAAATAAAAAAAATGAATTTTTTTTTCATGATTTTGTTCTATGTAGCTGCATAGTGTTAATCTATGCGGTCGCATAGAACAAGTCCCTGCCCCCAATATTATCCCTGAGGCCATCTATGTGACCGCATAGGTTGTTTAACCATGCGGTCGCATGGAACAATCTTCGGCTTCATTTTCTTCTGTCTTTATCACGTTGATCCAAGTCCTTTCGGCCCTCGACTCCAACATGAAACTTGCTCCATTTTGCATCCTGAACATTGTGTCTTCATTGACTTGCTTGACGAGCAATCCCATCCCTTCTTTCACTTGCTTCATCCTCGATCGCGTCATCGGTCCACCTTCGATGATCAATAGATCCTTCCCGTGACTTGACGCTTGAGTTGTCTTGGTTGTTGACGCGCCTTGATTCATATCAGTACTTGTTACATCGTTCTTACAGATTGAACTTTGCTATTTGTACACTGGTTTTTGACACGTTATTTGACACATGCATTATTGTCATGTGTCAATTGGGTGGAAAAATAGTTTGAAATTCAAATTGTCCAATAGGGTAATGTCATGTGGCAAAGCGTAAACTAAAGTGTACACCATAGTGTACATGTAGTATGGTCCTTACCGATTGAACTTTGTTATTTGTACTCTGATTTTTGCCACGTTGTTTAACACTTCCATTGTTGTCAAGTCTCAATTAGATAAGAAAACTGGCCGATATTTAAACTATCCAATAGGGTGTAGCAAGGTTTATACCGATTGAACTTTGCTATTTGTACACTAATTTTTGACACATTGCTTTGACACTTGCATTGTTGTCAATTGTCAGTTGGATAGGAAAACTATTTTAAATTTAAACTGTCCAACAGGGTAATGTCATGTGCCAAAGTGTAAACTAAAGTGTGTACACCAAAATGCACATAAAGCAAGGTTCTTACCGATTGAATATCGCTATTTGTACACTGATTTTTGACACATTGTTTGACACTTGCATTGTTGTCAAGTGTCAACTGGATGGGAAAACTATTTGAAATTTAATCTGTCTAATAGGGCAATGTCACGTGGTAAAGTGTAAACTAAAGTGTACACCATAGCATATATGTAGCAAGGTTCTTATCGATTGAACTATACGATTTGTACACTGATTTTTGACAAGTTGTTTGGCACTTGCATTGTTGTCCAGTGTTAATTAGATGGGAAACATATTTGAAATTTAAACTTTCTAATAGGGTAATGTCACGTGGCAGGGTAATGTCACGTGGTATAGTGTAAACTAAAGTGTACACCATAGTGTACATGTAGCAATGTTCTGACCGATTGAACATTGCTATTTGTACACTGATTTTTAACACGTTGTTTGACACATTTGCATTATTGCCCAGTGTCAATTGGTTGGGAAGCCTATTTAAAATATAAACTGTCTAATGGGGTAATGTCACGTGGCAAAGTGTAAACTAAAGTGTACAACGTAGTGTACTTGTAGCAAGGTTCTTATCGATTGAACTTTGTTATTTGTACACTGATTTTTGACACTTTGTTTGACACTCGCATTGTTGTCAGTGTCAATTGGATGGGAAACTGTTTGAAATTTAAATTCTCCAACAGGGTAATGTTACGGTGCAAAGTGTAAATTAAAGTTTACACAATAGTGTACTTGTTGCATCGTTGTTACCGATTGAACTTTGCGATTTGTATACTAATTTTTGACACGTTGTTTGACACTTACATTTTTGTCAAGTATTAATTGGATGGGAAAACTGTTTAAAATTTAAATTGTCCAGCAGGGTAATGTTTTGTACCAAAGTGTAAGCTAAAGTGTATACACCACAGTGTACATGTAGCAAGGTTATTATCGATTGAACTTTGCTATTAGTACACTGATTTTTGACACGTTGTTTGACACTCGCATTGTTGTCTAGTATCAATTGGATGGGAAGCCTATTTGAAATTTAAGTTGTCCAATCGGGTAATGTCACGTGGCAAAGTGTAAACTAAGGTGTACAATATAGTGTACTTGTAGCAAGGTTCTTATCTACTGATCTTTGCTACTTGTACACTGATTTTTGACACGTTATTTGACACTCGCATTGTTGTCTAGTTTCAATTGGATGGGAAACTGTTTGAAATTTAAATTGTCCAACAGGGTAATGTTACGTTGGAAAGTGTAAATTAAAGTGTACACAATAGTGTACTTCTTGCATCGTTCTTACCGATTGAACTTTGCTATTTGTATACTGATTTTTGACATGTTGTTTGACACTTGCATTTTTGTCAAGTGTTAATTGGATGGGAAAACTATTTGAAATTTATATAGTCCACTAAGGTAATGTCACGTGCCAAAGTGTAAGCTAAAGTGTGTACTCCACAGTGTACTCATAGCAAGGTTCTTACCGATTGAACTTTGCTATTTGTACACTGATTTTTGACATGTTGTTTGACACTCGCGTTGTTGTCAAGTGTCAATTGGATGGGAAAACTATTGGAATTTAAACTGTCCAACAGGGTACTGTCACGTGGCAAAGTGTAAACTAAAGTGTATACACCGTAGTGTACATGTAGCAAGGTTCTTACCAATTGAACTTTGTCATTTGTACACTGATTTTTGACACATTGTTTGACACTTGCATTGTTGTCAAGTATCAATTGGATAAAAAAACTGTTTGAAATTTAAATTATCCAACAGGATAATGTCATCCAATAGGATAATGTCACGTGGCAAAGTGTAAACTAAAGTGTGTTCACCATAGTGTACATGTAGCAAGGTTCTTACTGATTGAACTTTGCTATTTGTACACCAATTTTTGACACGATGGTTGACATTAGCATTGTTGTCAAGTGTCAATTGGATGGGAAAATTGTTTGAAATTTAAGCTGGTCAACATGGCAATTTCACATGGCAAAGTGTAAATCAAAGTGTACCCTATAGTGTACATGTAGTAAGGTCCTTACCGATTAAACTTTGCTATTTGTACACTGATTTTTGACACGTTGTTTGACACATGCATTGCTATCAAGTGTCAATTGGATGGAAAAACTGTTTGAAATTTATACTGTTCAACTGGGTAATGTCACGTCGTAAAGTGTAAACTAAACTGTATACCGTAGTGTACACGTAGAATGGTTCTTACCGATTTAACTTTGCCATTTGTACACTAAATTTAGACATGTTCTTTGACACTTGTATTGTTGTCAAGTGTCAATTGGATGGGAAAACTGATTGAAATTTAAACTGTCCAATAGGGTAAGGTCACTGGCAAAGTGTAAACTAAAGTGTACATCAAAGTGTACATGTAGAAAGGTTCTTACCGATTGAACTTTGCTATTTGTACACAGATTTTTGACATGTTATTTGACACATGCATTGTTGTGAAGTGTCAACTGGATGGGAAAACTGTGTGAAATTTAAATTTCCCAATAGGGTAATGTCACGTGGCAAAGTGTAAACTAAAGTGTACACCATAGTGTACATGTAGCAAGGTTCTTACCCATTGAACTTTGCTATTTGTACAGTAATTTTTGACACATTGTTTGACACTTACAGTGTTGTCCAGTGCCAATTGGATGGGACGCCTATTCGAAATTTAAACTACCTAATTATGTAATGTCACGTGGCAAAGTGTAAACTAAAGTATCCATCATAGTGTACTTGTAGCAAGGTTCTTATCGATTGAACTTTGTTTTTTGCTTTTGACACGTTATTTGACACTCATATTATAGTCAAGTGCCAATTGGATGGGAAACTGCTTGAAATTTAAATTGTCCAGCAGGGTAATGTCATGTTGTAAAGTGTAAATTAAAGTGTATACAATAGTGTACTTGTTGCATCGTTCTTACCGATTGAACTTTGCTATTTGTACACTGATTTTTGACACGTTGTTTGACACTTGCATTTTTGTCAAGTGTTAATTGGATGGGAAAACTGTTTGAAATTTAAACAGTCCAGCAGGGTAATGTCACGTGCCAAAGTGTAAGCTAAAGTGTGTACTCCACAGTGTACACATACCAAGGTTCTTACCGATTGAACTTTGCGATTTGTACACTGATTTTTGACACATTGTTTAACACTTACATTGTTATCAAGTGTCAATTGGATGGGAAAACTGTTTGAAATTTATACTGTCCAACTGGGTAATGTCACGTGGTAAAGTGCAAGCTAAAGTGTACACCATAGTTTACATGTATCAAGGTTCTTATCGATTGAACTTTACTATTTGTACACTGATTTTTGACCCGTTGTTTGACACTTGAATTGTTGTCAAGTGTTAATTGGATGGAAAAACTACTTGAAATTTAAATTGTCCAACAGGGTAATGACATGTGGGAAAGTGTAAACTAAAGTGTACACCATAGTTTACATGTAGCAAGGTTCTTACCGATTGAACTTTGCTATTTGTACATTGATTTTTGACTCGTTGTTTGACACTTACATTGTTTTCAAGTGTCAATTGGATGGGAAAACTATTTGTAATTTAAAATATCTAGTAGGCTAATGTCGCGTGGCAAAATGTAAACTAAAGTGTGTATACCATAGTGTACAGGTAGCAAGGTTCTTACCAATTGAACTTTGCTATTTGTACATTGATTTTTGACACGATATTTGACACTTGCATTGTTGTTAAGTGTCAATTGGATGGAAAATTGTTAGAAATTTAAATTGTCCAATAGGGTAATGTCACGTGGCATAGTAAACTAAAGTGTACACCATAGTGTACACGTAGCAAGGTTCTTACCGATTGAACTTTGCTATTTGTACAATGATTTTTGACATGTTGTTTGACACTTGCATTGCTGTTGAGTGTCAACTGGATGTGAAAACTTTTTGAAATTTACACTATCCAACAGGGTAATGTCACGTGACTGAAGTGTTCACCATAGTGTACTTGTAGCAAGGCCCTTACCGATTTAACTTTTCTATTTATACACTGATTTTTGTCACGCTGTCAAGTGTCAATTGGATGGGAAAACTGTTTGAAATGTAAACTGTCCAACAGGGTAATGTCACGTGGCAAAGTGTAAACAAAAGTGTGCAACATAGTGTACATGTAACAAGGTCCTTACCAATTGAACTTTACTAAATGTACACTGATTTTCGACACTTTATTTGACACTTGCATTGTTGTCAAGTGTCAATTGGATGGGAAAATTGTTTGAAATTTAAACTGTCCAATAGGGTAATGTCACATGGCAAAGTGTAAACAAAAGTGTACGACATAGTGTATATGTAGCTGGGTCCTTACCGATTGAACTTTACAATTTATTTTGTACACTAATTTTAGACACTTTGTTCGACACTTACATTGTTGTCAAGTGTCAATTCGATGGGAAAACTATTTGAAATTTAAACTGTCCAACAGGGTAATGCCACTTGGTAAAGTGTAAACTAAAGTGTACACCATAGTGTACATGTAGAAAGGTTCTTACCGATTGAACTTTTACCATTTGTACACTAATTTTGGACACGTTATTTGACACTTGTGTTGTTGTCGAATGTAAACTAGATGGAAAAATAGCTTGAAATTTAAACTATCCAACTAGGTAATGTCACGTGGCAAAGTGTAAACTAAAGTGTACACCATAGTGTACATGTAGTAAGGTTCTTATCGACTAAACATTGTTATTTGTACATTGATTTTTGACACGTTGTTTGCGTTGTTGTCAAGTGTAAATTGGATGGGAAAACTGTTTCAAATTTAAACGGTCCAACAGGGTAATGTCACGTGGTATAGTGTAAGCTAAAGTGTACATGTAGCAAGGTTCATACCGATTGAACTTTTCTATTTGTACACAGATTTTTGACACGTTGTTTGACCCTTGCATTGTTGTAAAATGTCGATTGGACAAGAGAATTTTTTGAAATTTACACTGTCCAACAGGGTAATGTCACGTGGCTAAGTACAAGCGAAAGTGTACACCATAATGTACATGTAGCAAGGCTCTTACCTATTGAACTTTGCTATTTGTACACTGATTTTTGACCCGTTGCTTGATACTTGCATTGTTGTCAAGTGTCAATTAGATGGAAAAACTATTTGAAATTTAAACCGTCCAATAGGATAATGACACTTGGAAAAGTGTAAACTAAAGTGTGCACCATAGTGCACTTGTAGCAAGGTTCTTACAGATTGAATTTTACTATTTCTACATTTATTTTTGACTCGTTTGACACTTGCTTTGTTGTCAAGTGTCAATTGTATGGAAAAACTATTTGAAATTTAAACAGTCCAACAGGGCAATGTCATGTGGCAAAATGTAAATTAAAGTATGTATACCATAGTGTACATGTAGCAATGTTCTTATCGATTGAAATTTACTATTTGTACACTGATTTTTGACACGTTGTTTGACACTGGCATTGTTGTTAAGTGTCAATTGGATGGGAAAATTGTTAGAAATTTAAACTGTTCAACAGGGTAATGTCACGTGGCAAAGTGTACATATAGCAAGGTTCTTACCGATGAACTTTGCTATTTGTACACTAATTTTTGACACGTTGTTTGACAATTGCATTGTTGTTAAGTGTCAATTAGATGGGAAAATTGTTAGAAATTTAAACAGTCCAATAGGGAAATGTCACGTGGCAAAGTGTATACTAAAGTGTACACCATAGTGTACATGTAGCAAAGTTCTTACCGATTGAACAATGCTATTTGTACACTGATTTTTGACACTTGCATTGTTGTCATGTAATACTCCGAAATTTTATGCTTGTTTAAATTTCTTTGGGATAGCAATTTAACTTTCAATATTATTTTTGGCCATACGGTAAAGGGGGACAACACCTTTTTAGTGGTTAATGTTAGAGGTAGTTAATGAATGTAGGCATGAAGCGTCAAGGTTGTGTATACATGAAGTGGTTAATAGTTAGTCGAAACTTAAGGCAAGTTTGGATTTAAATGAAGTGGATTATTTTGTTAGGGCTTCAATTGACCAAATGATTAAATTATGTTACAATCTACAATTTTGAATATGTAAGTTGGGTACAAGTTTAAATTTGGGGTACACTATGTTAACAATGAAAGTTAGCGGGTTTAGATTATATTGGTTGAAAAGATGAGAGGTTTCCTTTGTAAATCTAGGTTTTAAGGCTACTTATTACCCTATAATCAACCCACTTGTCATCCATTATCACCATACACTTAGATAATAGACTAAACATGTGTACAAGTAAGAAAAAAAAAA
>NW_019253998.1:0-1199 GCF_002742605.1 Olea europaea var. sylvestris
TCTAATCAAATTAGACTAGCTATCCGCCAAAAATGAATAAACCGAAAGCTATCATGAAATTAAAATCCAGTTTTCATTGGCTTGATTCCATTAGAATTAGACTAGCAATTCCCCAAAAATGAACAAATCCGAAGTTATAGTGAAATCGAAAAGCACTTCTCGTTGGCTCGATTCCAATCGAATTAGACTAGCAATCGCTAAAGACGAACAAACCCGACGTTATCATAAAATCAAAACCCACTTTTCATTGGCTCGATTCCAATCGAATTAGACTAGCAATTCGCCAAAAACGAACAAACAGAAAATTATCAAGAAATCAAAAACCACTTTTCATTGGCTCGATTCCAATCGAATTAGATTGGAACTCGCCAAAAACTAACAAACCCGAAGCTATCATGAAATAAAAAACCACTTTTCATTGGCTTGATTCCAATCGAATTAGACTAGTAATTCGCCAAAAAAGAACAAACCGGAAGTTATCATGAAATCAAAACCCACTTTTCATTGGTTCGATTCCAATCAAATTAGACTAGCTATTCGCCAAAAACAAGCAAACTAGAAGTTATCATGAAATAAAAAACAACTTTTCATAGGCTTGATTCCAATCGGATTAGACTTGCGATTTGCCAAAAATGAACCAACTTACAGTCATCATGAAATAAAATCCATTTTTCATTGGCTCGATTCCAAACAAACCCGAAGTTATCATGAAATCAAAAACCACTTTTCATTGGCTCGATTTTAATCGAATTGGACAAGCAATTCGCCAAAAAAGAACGAATTCGAAGTTATTATGAAATCAAAAACCCACTTTTCAGTGGGTCAATTCCAGTCAAATTAGACTAGCAATTCGCCAAAAAGGAAGAAACCTGAAGTTATCACGAAATCAAAACCCACTTTTCAATGGGTCGATTACAATCAAGTTAGACTAGCAATTCGCCAAAAAATGAACAAATCCGATGTTATCATGAAATCAAAAATCACTTTTCATTGGCCCGATTCCAATCGAATTAGAATAGCAATTTGTGAAAAATGAACAAACCCGAAGTTATCATGAAATAAAAAACAACTTTTCATTGGCTCAATTACAATCGAATTAGACGAGCAATTCGCAAAAAACGAACAAACCCGAAGTCATCATGAAATCAAAAGCCACTTTTCATTGGCTCGACTCCAATCAAATTAGACTAGCTATCCGC
>NW_019253999.1:0-1199 GCF_002742605.1 Olea europaea var. sylvestris
TATTAATTGCATAATGAAGTGAAGAGAAGAAAGAAATATTAGTGTCATTATTTGAGCTGTGTTGAAAACTGAACTTGATTCATGAAGGATAAAAAAAATTAAATTTGATACATGAATTAGTTTATTTAATATTCATGCATTTATATAAGTCATGTATCCAAATTGTTCATTGTATCCTATTATTCATAGTATGTAGGAAAAGTCATTAATTAGTCTCTTAAGTTCATACAATGTTTGGGATCCTTTGTACCTAGTCGTGTGCTTGAGACATTTTATGAGCCAAGCCATAGAATACAAATATTTTTTTAAGAATTCTCAGAATTTTTCTATCTAGTATTTCATCCCATAATTTTTTATTTCCAACAAAGTGGTATCAGAGCAATTTCAAAGATGAATAGTTCATTTCCTTTTGTTGTTCCCAAACTAACAAAGGAAAATTATGGACATTAAAGCATATGCATGAAGGCGTTGCTCGGGTCACAAGAGGCATGAAAAGTTGTAGAGAAAGACTATGATAAACCAGAGAATGAAGGAGCTTTAAGTCAAGCTCAAAGGAATGCCTTACAAAGTTACTGCAAGTTAGATCGACACGCTCTCTCTATTATTCACATGGGCTTAGATGAAGCCATGTTCGAGAAAGTTGCATACTCAACAAAAGCTAAGGAAGCTTGGGAGATTCTCAAGAACAATGTCAAGGGAATTGAAAAAGTGAAGAAGGTTCGTCTTCAAATCCTTCAAGGGGAATTCGAATCTCCGCACATGAAAGAGTCTGAATCTATCTTTGACTATTTCACTAGAGTGTCCTCTATTGTCAATCATATGAAGTGGTACGCGGAGAATATTGAAGAAAGTCGTGTCAACGAAAAAATTCTTAGATCGTTTGACTCAAAACTTGAGTTTGTTAGTATTTCAATTGAAGAGTCTAATGACTTGATACCATGACCCTTGATCAACTCATGGGGTCCTTGCAAGCATATGAAGAAAGACAGAAGAAGAAAGGAGAACCGATAGATCAAGTTCTCCAAACGAATGTATCCTTGGGAGGTCAACAGAAAGAGCAAGGACGATTTCAAGGCAGAGGTCAAAATCATGGTCGAGGTCGTGGTCATGGTCGCAGAGGAAATTATGGTCGTGGTAATGAAAGAAATGATGGAAAACAAAATTTGAATAATGAAGGATCAAGCAATCAATCGAGAGGA
>NW_019254000.1:0-1199 GCF_002742605.1 Olea europaea var. sylvestris
ATTTCTTCATCAAAGGCTTCCATGCCAAGCAATCTAGAAAAAAGACAATCGTTTGAAAATGTATAATTGAAGACAATTATGTTCACCCTCAGTTCACAAAAACAAAATACAAAAAATAAAAGAAAAAAATAAAAATACAACACGCATTGGATGTCATCCAATGCAAGAGTACAAAAGGAACCTACAAGCATCGAATCAAATCCATAAACATTCGCAAATAATACTATAATCTTGAACAACACTATCTTCCTGGCATTTATTTTTTGTTAAAGAAGTCAACAAAGCATTTTTCGTAAATAAATGATTTTCATATTACTTTATTTAAATGTTTGAAATTATTATGCCCGAAACTCAGATTTCAATTTTCAACCCATTTCCAGTCCCATAAAATCCAAGTTTTGATTATTGTTTTTATGTCTAAAAATAGACTGAAATTCAGAGGAATCATAGAATAAAAAATTTTGTTTCAATATACAGGAGGATTCTTTTAATTCTTATATTTCTTTTCAATAGAAAATGTCTTGTATAGTGTATTGCACCGCCGACTCGTGCAGCTAGAAGCCTAGAACAACTTTGTACTACTAACTGAGAAAGCAATAGTTTAATGGTCATACAATTGGTAGTACTTTATATTATAGCATCATTCTATATTAACAATTGTTTCAACACATTGTAGGAGAACCCAAAGTCATAATCTAACATGGGCGAAGACACGAGAACTTAAAAACATCATGGCGTGCAGCATTGATGATATTGTACCCATATTATAATCGGGCATACTTTCATCAATGCTATACTAAATAATGCTTTTAATGTTGGGTTTGTGACTCAAATTAAATTGGGTTTCGTGTGTTGGGCCATTGGGTATCAAGGTAGGGTTCAATCTGGGGAAAAAATAGCCCTAGCATATATTTATTTGATTTTTTATAATAAGAAGAGTATAGGTATTTTATTTTTTTGAAAAATAAATAGGGAGGCGTCTCCATCCCAAATGAGAACTGATTTTCAACCCTTCCTATTCTGTGATCCCGATGATTTGAAGGGTCTGAGATGGGAGCATTGGTGTTGAAGGCATTATTCAAGATGGGATAGGCTTAGTACTCGTGGCTCTTGCAGCAAGGGTGGATGGTCTTTTTTTATTCAGAAGTGGTCGAGGCAATGGCTTTCTGTTTTAATCTCCATTTTGCAATCAATGATGA
>NW_019254001.1:0-1199 GCF_002742605.1 Olea europaea var. sylvestris
GTTCTTACCGATTGAGCTTTACTATTTGTACACTGATTTTTGTCACATTGTTTGACACTTGCATTGTTGTCAAGTGTCAATGGGTGGGAATACTGCTTGAAATTTAAACTTTCCAATAGGGTAATGTCCGGTGGTAAAGTGTAAACTAAAGTGTACACCATAATGTACATGTCGCAAGGTTCTTAGCGATTGAACTTTGCTATTTGTACACTGATTTTTGACACATTATTTGATACTTGCATTGTTGTCAAGAGTCAATTGGATGGGAAAACATTTTGAAATTTAAACTGTCAAACAGGGTAATGTCACGTGACAAAGTGTAAACTAATGTGTATAGCATAGTGTACATGTAGCAAGGCCCTTATCGATTGAACTTTGCTATTAGTACACTAATTTTTGACACGTTGTTTGACACTTGCATGGTTGTCAAGTGTCATTTGGATGCAAAAACTATTTGAAATTTAAACTGTCCAACAGGGTAATGCCATGTGGTAGAGTGTAAACTAAAGTGTATACCAGGGGCGGAGCCTGGAAATATTTTCAGTGTAGGCATAATTTAACCCAGGGGTGGACCCATATGGGGTCAAATGACCCCACAAAATTTTACCCCTATTTTTTTTTAACAATCTACTTTGGTGCACTCGTCAAGTTGTCAAATGAAGTTAAAATATTGCATTCTTAATACCAATTTGAAGTGCTCATGGCCTAATTTTTCACTCATTAATGGCTTGCGAAGTGGTCAACTATAGTAAAAGTTATTACTTGTTAAAGTAGGGCGTTTGAAACTAGTATTTTAAGAATTTTGATAATATCCTAACTTTAAAAATTCATTTGTGATCATGTGCTATCCGAATCCACAAATCGTCTGTGCCATGTAAAAGTTTGTTTCGAAAACTACATCGTTTTCATATCGAATGGTCCAAACGGATTTCGAAAATAGTTAAATATGTATCAAACGTACATCTCAAAAAAGACGTCTAACTCATTTTTTCTTTTTAAAAATTCAATTAATTATTATCTTTGCAGATAAATTTTTCAATATAATTTATATCGTTTCATTTGGAAGTCTTACCTGAAATATGACGTGAATTTTTTAGGATCGTTACGGATTAAATTCAATTTGAATTACTTTCGAATTATATTTGCTTTAAATTTGAATTTCATTTACTTTCTGAACTAAACTTGAATTTTATTTCAAT
>NW_019254002.1:0-1199 GCF_002742605.1 Olea europaea var. sylvestris
TATTGGATGGGAAAACTGTTTGAAATTTAAACTGTCCAATAGGGTAATGTCACGTGGGAAAGTGTAAAATAAAGTATCTACACTATAGTGTACATATAGCAAGGTTCTTAATGATTGAACTTTGCTATTTGTACACTGATTTTTGACATGTTGTTCGACACTTGCATTATTGTCAAGTGTCAATTGGATGAGAAAACTATTTGAAATTTAAACTGTCCAACCGGGTAATGTCATGTGGTAAAGTGTAAACTAAAGTGTACACCATAGTACACATGTAACAATGTCCTTACCAATTGAACTTTGCTATTTGTGCACTGATTTTCAACACGTTGTTTGACACTTGGAATGTTGTCAGGCGTCAATTAGATGGGAAAATAGTTTAAAATTTAAACAGTCCAACGGGGTAATGTCACGCGAGAATGAGTAAACTAAAGTGTACACCGTAGTGTACATATAGCAAGGTACTTACCTATTGAACTTTGTTATTTGTACACTGATTTTTGACACGTTCTTTGACACTTACATTGTTGTCAAGAGTCAATTGGATGGGAAAACAATTTGAAATTTAAACTGTCCAACAAGGTAATGTCACGTAGCAAAGTGTAAACTAAATTGTACACCATAGTGTACCTATAGCATGGGTCATACCAATTGAACTTTGTTATTTGTAAACTGATTTTTGACACGTTATTTGACACTTGCATTGTTGTCAAGTGTCAATTGGATGGGAAAACTATTTGAAATTTAAAATGTCTAATGGGGTAATATCAAGTGGCAAAGTGTAAATTAAAGTGTACACCATAGTGTACATGTAGCGAGGTTCTTACCGATTGAACATTGCTATTTGTATACTAATTTTTGACACATTGTTTGACACTCATATTGTTGCCAAGTGTCAATTGGATGAGAAAACTCTTTGAAATTTAAACTGTCTAATAGGGTGATGTCTCGTGGCAAAGTGTAAACTGAAGTGTACACCATAGTGTGCATGTAGCAAGGTTCTTACTGATTGAACTTTGCTATTGGTACACCGAATTTCGACACATTGTTTGACACTTGCAATGTTTTCAAGTGTCAATTGGATGGGAAAACTATTTGAAATTAAACCTATCAAGTAGGGCAATGTCACGTGACAAAGTGTAAACTAAAGTTTAAATCATAGTTTACATGTTGCAAGGTTCTTCCCGATTGAACTTTGC
>NW_019254003.1:0-1199 GCF_002742605.1 Olea europaea var. sylvestris
CACGTGCAAAAGTTACGCTCAATTCTTCGTACGCTGACAATCCAAGCGTTCCAAATATGCAAGTGCTAATTCTTTCGAAAAATCGCCGAAATCCCTCATACGTTACGACGAAGTGGTGAGTTCAATCCAAAACGGTCGCGACATTTCCAAAAAGTTCTTATGGGCCCAGAACGGACACCGTGTACAAAAGTTACGCTCAATTCTTCGTCCGCTGACTCTCCAAGCGTTCTAAATATACAAGCGCTCATTCTTTCGATGAATGGCCAAAATCTCTCGTACGTCAAGACGAAGTTGTGAGTTCAATCCAAAACGGTCGCTACGTTTCCAAAGAGTACTTATGGGCCCAAAACGGACACCGTGTGCAAAAGTTACTCTCAATTCTTCGTACGCCGACAATCCAAGCGTTCCAAATATGCAGGTGCTCGTTCTTTCGAAAAATGGCCAAAATCCCTCGTACGTCACGACGAAGTTGTGAGTTCTATCCAAAACGGTCGCTACATTTCCAAAAAGTATTTATGGGCCCAAAACGGACACCGTGTGCAAAAGTTACGCTCAATTCTTTGTCCGTCGACTCTCCAAGCGTTCTAAATATATAAGCGCTCATTCTTTCGAAGAATGGCCAAAATCCCTCGTACGTCACGACGAAGTGGTGAGTTCAATCCAAAACGGTCGCTACATTTCCAAAAAGTACTTATGGGCCCAAAACGGACACCGTGTGCAAAAGTTACGCTCAATTCTTCGTACGCCGACTCTCCAAGCGTTCTAAATATACAAGTGCTCATTCTTTCTAAAAATGACCAAAATCCCTCATACGTCATGATGAGTTGTGAGTTCAATCCAAAACGGTCGCTACATTTCCAAAAAAGTACTTATGGGCCCAAAACGGACACCTTGTGCAAAAGTTACGCTCAATTCTTCGTACGCCGACAATCCAAGCGTTCCAAATATGCAAATGCTCATTCTTTCGAAAAATGGCCAAAATCCCTTATACGGTACGACGAAGTGGTGAGTTCAATCCAAAACGGCCGCTACAATTCCAAAAAGTTCTTATGGGCTAAAAATGGACACCGTGTGCAATAGTTACGCTCCTTTCTTCGTCTGCCGACTCTCCAAGCATTCTAAATATGCAAGTGCTCATTCTTTCGAAAAATGGCCGAAATCCCTCATACGTCAAGACGAAGTGGTCAGTTCAATCCAAC
>NW_019254004.1:0-1199 GCF_002742605.1 Olea europaea var. sylvestris
TCGCGTCTGTGTCGGAATTGGCTACAATTTGACTTGTTGATCGGGAACAAAGACAGTGCCGGGGGCAATTTCGTCATTTTTCGTGACTGTGTCGGAATTGGTTAAAATTTGACAGGTTGATCGTTAACAAAAATCGTGCCGGGGGAAATTTCGTCATTTTTCGCGATTGTGTCGAAATTGGCCAAAATTTGGCTGGTTGATCGGAATCAAAAATCGCACCGGGGCCAATTTCGTCATTTTTCGCGACTGTGTCGGAATTGGCTAAAATTCGGCTGGTTGATCGGGAAAAAAACAGCGCCGGGGGCAATTTCGTCATTTTTCGGGACTGTGTCGAAATTGTTTAAAATTTGACAGGTTGATCGGGAACAAAAACCGCGCCGGGGGCAATTTCATCATTTTTCGTGACTGTGTCGGAATTTGCTAAAATTTGACTGGTTGATCGGGAACAAAAATCGCGCCGGGGGCAATTTCGTCATTTTTCGCGACTGTGTCGGATTTTTCTGAAATTTGACAGGTTGATCGGAAACAAAAATTGCGCTGGGGGCAATTTCATCGTTTTTCTCGACTGTGTAGGAATGTGCTCAAATTTGACAGGTTGATCGGGAACAAAAACCGCGCCGGGGGCAATTTCGTCATTTTTCACGACTGTGTCGGAATTGACCAAAATTTGTCTGGTTGATCAGGTAAAAAAATAGCGCCGGGGGCAATTTCGTCATTTTTCGCGACTGTGTCGGAATTTTCTGAAATTTGACAGGTTGATCGGAAACAAAAATCGCGCCGGGGGCAATTTCGTCATTTTTCGCGACTGTTTCGGATTTCGCCACAATTTGAAAGGTTGATCGGGAATAAAAATCGCGTCGGGGGCAATTTCGTCATTTTTCGCGACTGTGTCGGATTTGGCTAAAATTTGACAGGTTGATCGGGAACAAAAACCGCGCCGGGGGCAATTTCGTCATTTTTTGCGACTGTGTCGGAATTTGTTAAAATTTGAAAGGTTGATCGGGAACAAAAATCGTGTCGGGGGCAATTCCGTCATTCTTCTCGACTGTGTCGGAATTGGCTAAAATTTGACAGGATGATCGGAAACAAAAACCGCACCGGGGACAATTTCGTCACTTTTCACGACTGTGTCGAATTGGCTGAGATTTGACAGGATGATCCGAAACAAAAATCACGCCGGGGGCAATTTCGTCATTTTT
>NW_019254005.1:0-1199 GCF_002742605.1 Olea europaea var. sylvestris
TTTTTTT
Source organism: Olea europaea var. sylvestris (assembly GCF_002742605.1). Classification (NCBI taxonomy): domain Eukaryota; kingdom Viridiplantae; phylum Streptophyta; class Magnoliopsida; order Lamiales; family Oleaceae; genus Olea; species Olea europaea. The sequence goes on from NW_019254005.1 coordinate 8, forward strand.
TTTTAATTGTTTTTCGAGTATTTGACATTAGCAGAGGAGCAATTTTTTAATTTTAAGGAAAACGATGCATCGGCCAATTGTCAAGTGAATGAAAAGCCACCGTCCTACGATTGATTTGAGACCAAACAAATGGAATTGTTACTGTTCTTTGCCATAACTAGTTACCACTTATACCATGTGAATTTTATAAATAATGTTCCCTCTTTCCTGTTGCCCAAATCCAGTTGCTGCAGAAACTCCAATGCAATTTTTTTTATCGCTATAATCTCTCATATATTAATTTAGTTTATATATTAATTTCCTTAAATTGCAAGGAAATGACATCGTGGATTCTTGTTTGACACTGGCTAATAACTTGCTCAATTGTTTACTACTCACTGTCTTTACCTATTTTTCACCCAATTAAAAAAATGGTTTATGAATTTTGTGATATTACTCCATATTTGTTTTGGAGAAAAAAAAAAGATAACTTTTTTTTTTTTTGGAGACTAAATATTTTGTCCATGTAGACTATATAATTTTGTTGTATACCAAAAAATTTGGAGTGCTATGTACTCACCTCTCGTGGAACAAGTCATGATAAATTATCGGGATTGTTGTATTGTTTATGCTTCACTTAATAATATTATACTAAGATCCATGCGGATAGTGAATTTTCCGTCTTGGTAAATCATTATTTGGTAGGATGCTTAGATTTGTGAAGAGAATGTATGAAATATTATGAACCGGCTCAATTTTACTATCCTATCGATAGTTGATTGATGCATTTGGTTGTGATACTAAATGTATTGCTCTTACCTGTGAATGAATCAATGGACTCTAGCATTTGATGATCACTTTTGTGGATCATTTAAGAAAGTTGAAGAAAGAGTGAATACCAGGATCATGTCTTTCACATGCATATTAATGTTGCTCATGTGTTTTTTCTTCAACTTTGGGCAATCCTCAATTTTCTGTCATTTTGAAGCTAAATGGGACTAATCATAAACAATGGGTTGAATCTCTCATGATGAATCTTACCATCATGAAGTTGGACTTGGCCTTGAGAGAGGACTCTCTTCGTAAGCCCACTGCTGAAACTTCTGTCGATGAAAAGAAGCTTTATGATAACTGAGAGTATTCAAATCGGTGTTGTTTAATGATCATGAGGTATCACATGGAGAACTCTATACGTGATAGCATTGCAAAGACT
>NW_019254006.1:0-1199 GCF_002742605.1 Olea europaea var. sylvestris
TTTCTTCACTTAATAAGGTTGACCTTATTAAGATGGACCCCAAGTCTTAACAAAAGGAACTATATTCTAATACATGTGTCATGAATGTTGATGTTGCAGTTGAATTAACTGAGTTTGAAAATGAAAAGTAATAATAAACTATTCAGCAAATAAAAGTTGCAGTTGTTGCATAGAATTCGTAGTTTATCTTGTATCTATCTCTGTTAATAGCTTTTTGCATATGAAGTTCATTTGAAAATTCAATTATTCATGATTTCATCAAATCAAAAGGACATACATACAACAGAATCAGCACATAGCTGTGCGTACACAGATTTTCTCACATTGATATTGTGGGTGATGAAATCCCAAGACTAGAAGAACTCAATCGTTCCAGTAGCAGCAACAGTTACTACATAGCGTTGGGGTTTAGATTCACTTTTACATGCAAATTGTTCGATACTTAAATTGGAGTTTTACTGAATTATACCCCGCTTTTTTATTATTTAGTGATAATAAATATAAAGGCAGGGATGTTAAATAGGGGAGACCACCCAGTAAAATATTGTAAACAAAAAATAAATTATTGTCATTCCTACGAATGAGTGAATTTTGATTGGTGATGAATATCCCTACAAAAAATGCAGAGATAACATTTCAAGTTAACTTCATTCTCGTAAAGGTATCATTATTTTGGATATTGCTGTTGTATAATTTGGGTCTAAAGATGAGAGGTCATCATCAGTTTTTTTGAAAATGAATTTAGAGTTGTTGCCAAGAAGTCACAGTACATCTCCTATGTGTCTCGTTTATTTCTAAAAGATCATTCAATTATATTTTCGGTAAGTGGTGAAGTATCTAAAAGTTCTATTATGCAAGAAGTTTTTGAAACAGAAGGCCATAGGCTACAATATTATGCACCTACTCGTGATTGAGTTAGCAGATAGGTAAATATTTGAGTAATTCAGGTAATGATTTGAGTGGAATTGTAAAAAGTTATTTAACTTGGAGCAAATCTTATTTGTTGTAACAAATGTTACTCCGGTGGAAATTTTTCTAATTAATATGATGAATTGGAAACACATTTTATAGATTGATTGCCTGATCAATTCAATAAAATATAAATTAGATTCATTAGCTTCATAACACATCCGATGCCGATGGCTTACAATCAATCCATAGATTGTCGCCACTAATTTCTAGCTACTTTCAAATGTAAA
>NW_019254007.1:0-1199 GCF_002742605.1 Olea europaea var. sylvestris
TTTTTTTTTTTTTTTTTAATTCTATGTTTATTAAATTTAGTTTTGTAAAGAGGCAAATAGTGAGAAAGAGTTTGATTGATGCAACAAGTATGGTGTTGGCTCATTCATGTCTTTGTACATTTTTCTTTGTTTTGGTTGAGAAATAAAATTGGGACAGTTCGCATAAAATCCGTGTTTCTGTATTGCTCTTCATATTTAATTTTCTGCTTTATACTTAGACCAAATTCATGAGTTTTCATTATCAAACGTGTAAAAACGTATATTGGCTAGTTAGAGACGTAAAACCTCGACATCATTGTAGGGAACATGAAATAGCCATGTGACAACTGGTATTAAAGCATGGTTCTGCATGAGTAAACTAAATCAGGAACTTTTGCAAGTTGCTAGATAAATAATGAGATGGCTACAAGTCAAAATTTAAAAGATTAGGTTGGAATGCTTGAGGAATTCATGGTATCGGATGATGCTATTAGTTTGGCAATATTTGTAGAGGAAATGAGGCAGAATCTAGTTGGAATGAGGTAATTTTTGAAACTTTCGTTGCGGAGACGAACAAAAAATTCGCGTTCATGCTAGAAAATGTCATGACCTTGACTGAAAACATTTATTCTCTCCTTGTACCACTGGAAAACGAATTTACGTTGTTGAAATGGGTAACTCCTACCCCAAAGGATTCTGTGGTGACCTCAAAAATTAAAGTGCAGGAGCCAAACGAGTTTCATGGTACCTAGAGCACTAATGAACTTGAGAATTTTCTTTAGGATATGGTATAGTATTTCAAGGTTGCAAGTCAAATTCTGAAAGAGCGGATTGGAATGCTTGAAGATTTCGTAGCTGTCCTGGTATCGGATGATGCTGTTAGTTTAGCGACACAAACTGAGGAAATAAGGTAGAATCTAGCCAAAATACGGTAGGTTTTCGAAAATTTCGTTGTGAAGATAAGCAAAAAATTCACATCAATGCTGAGTGATGTCATGATCCTGACTGAGAAAGTTTCTTCTCTCCTCGGAGTACAAGAAGATGAAATTATATTGCTAAAATGGGCAACTCCTACTTCAAGGGATTCTGTGGTGACCTCGAAAATCAAAGGTTGGAGCCAAAAGCATTTGACAGTATCCAGAGTTCTAAGGATCTTGAGAATTTTCTTTATGACATGGTGCAGTATTTCAAGGCTACACATGTTCTTTAAGAAATTCAAG
>NW_019254008.1:0-1957 GCF_002742605.1 Olea europaea var. sylvestris
TATCTAGCCTTAAACGATGCCAATAATTCTCAAAATTCAGGCAATTGATACTCAGTTTATGCATTTTATAAAAAATTAATTCTAGTTCTTGTGCAGACTACATATGAGAACTTCAGGTATAGATATGATATGAAGGAGAATCCGTATAACAAAGGATTGATCAATAACATCAAAGAAGTCTTTTTCTCTAAAATCCCACCTTCATCGAATGATTTCCGAGCATATATTCAAGAAGATGATATGGAAATCGCTCAACAAAATGCCATTGGAAGTATCAGTAGTTCAATGGAAAAAATCGATATTGAAATTGGAGTCAATTTTGGTGAGGAGAATGGCCTTTCACTCCCAGAGATTTTACGTAATCTTGAATGTGATGAAATTGAGGATAGTATGAAACAGAGGGATGGGAGCAGAAGAAATGATTCTGATTTGTTGCTTCCCATTGAACAAGAAGGGGAAGACTCCACGATTAGCTCCTCAATCAAAGTCAATGACAATGCAGAGGAGAAACTTGATGGTGCAACAGGACAGGCATAAAAACGAGGTAATATTCTTTTTTCCTCTCTAATATATGACATTTCAGGTTGTGTTTGTCAACGTATTGTCATCACCACTGAAAGCAAAAAATAAAACACGAAAAGTTTTTCCACCCAGATTTAGTGACAACTAATGATTGCATGCTATTCCATCATTAAGAGCATGTTAGCATCAACTTCGATCTTTTTCATAAGTATCTGAAACTTTAACTTGCACCTGATGTTTCATGAATCGAGCAATTTTTCTGCTGAAAGAAATAGCAGTAGCAGAAATGTAAACGACTCATGGTTTTAGCATAATTTGTCTTGCCAGTTTGTAGCCATTTCTTCATATCATTTCTCAATAAATATCTTGCGAGTTGGGGGTTCCACGTAGATACTGGTGTTAGTGCTTTTCATTGATATGATTGAATTATAGCCCCTTTACTGGATCTAACTTACAGTACGGTTTTCCGGGACCTCCAAAGACAGGTACCTATGACTTCCTTAAAAATTTTATCAGCAAAATAATCTAAGCCGTCTATTTTGGCATTGTAGGGTAGCTGTTACAATCACATTAACTAGAACTTATCCTTAAAATCGACTTGTAATAGGTGCCCAAGTGATTATTGGTCTACTAACTGAATCTTAATTTGGCGTTTTGGCACAAAATTAGAATCGAATTAGAATCGTTACATTTCACTCGTTTTCCATGCTCCATATTCCAACTAGTCCTCCATTAGAAGTAGCCCGCCTATATCGCCCGTTAGCTATATTTGTAGATACCAATTATCACCACCACGTTAATTATAACTCACCTTCAAAACTGACCTATAATAGAAAGCTGTCCAAGTCGGCATAATTGCACAAGTATGACCCTTCCTAAGATTTCGAGCACTCTGTATAAAATCTATAAGAAGTTATAAGTTCACAAGTATGACCTGCCCTAAGATTTCGAGCTCTTTGTATAAAATCTATAAGAATGCTGCCCTTTCAATTAATTAAGAAATAATCATAAAGAAGGAAAAAATAGTAAAGCTATTATATTGCTCCCATTTGGCGAGAAAAACTTAGATGGGACAGTCGCACCATCTTACGCTGTGATACCGTCAAATGAGGAGCCATGGCCTCATAGGTGACCCAACATCATCCAATGAGGTGAAACCACCTTGGGACTTGATTTTTTCTCTCTTTTCTATTTCGAGTCTTGAGGTGGTCTTACCTCATGGGATGAAGATGGGCCTCCCGATGAGTTGGTGACTCTCCATTCGACAGTCGCACCGTCCCAAAAAAGTTTTTCTTCCATTTGGCTCCTTTTTTCTTTCAATTTTTTTTCTCACTTTTATTTCAAATCACACAATCTTCCATAAATTTATATTACACACAAATAGAAAATTTTTCCGACTTCTTTAGCTACACATTCTTCAAAATAGAAAAAAAAA
>NW_019254008.1:18458-27966 GCF_002742605.1 Olea europaea var. sylvestris
TGACTTCTTCTCTCACATGTGGACCCCACTTTTCTTCTAACGGTCAAAAAATCAATTCTCAAAATCCCTACCAAACGGACCCTTAATTTATATAATTTATTTTGTGGTTCGAAAATATCAAATCATACCTAACCTAGAACCAATGGTTTCCATGAAGAACAAAAGAATCAGATAGAAATGAATCAATCGATATGATTAGGCCTTGATCGATCTGGTTCCATTTTTTACGGAATCAATAATTCTTTTGTTATTCAAACTTTTTAATTCTATAAATAATTTTAAATATCCACACAACACCTGAACCCAAGTGACCCGTGAATTTTTCACTCCATTGTCTTTTCTTTCCATTTTGGCAATATGGATTAAAATTATTTATTATAAAAAAAAAAAAACAGATATTAGTGACCTATAATTCTTTGCTATCTCATTATAATAAGTTCAAAAACACATGGAACGATGGCTATATTGACAGCATAATTTTAATTTTTTGTATCACATTTTCAACTGAATGTACATAAGATTTTCAACTGCATGTACGTAAGATTTTCAACTGTTACTCATTGTAATATTTATGTTCGTAAATTTTTATTGAATCTTAGTGGAGAATATATGGATATAACTTGTATGTTCATGAATTGTGCGTTTGAAAACTAAGTTCGACCAATTTATAAATGATTTATAAATTTGCCAAATGGATGCTTAATTAGTACATCTCGTATTTGATAATTTTTTATGTTTAAATATTATGTTTGCATGTTTTGGAATGAGGGAGAAATATTTTGTTGTACTTCTGCATTTATTATTTTTTTAAATATAGTTGACTAATTGTTACTCTTTAAACACATTATTCAAAAAAATTATTTTTCAGAAATTTCTTTCAAACAAAAATTAATAAACTGTGATGTGAATATAGTTGCTCTCGTATTCAAAGGCAGAGCCACACAGAGACCAATACAGGCACTAGCCTGTACTGGAATTTAAGCTTGACATAGGAACTCGAGTCTGCACTAGACCAAGGTTTAAGAGTAATGGTTTTATATTGTTGACGATGGAACTTGTAACTACTATGAAAGAAGAAGAGAGTAAGAAAATAGAAGAAGCAAAGGCAGTGACTGCTGCTCGAATTCAAGCCAAGCTTGAAGCAGAGAGAGGTCAGGGCAAGGGAATGGACAAATACAAAGAGGTTATTTAGAGAATTTTTTAATGTCTGTACTTTGAAGACATAAGTTTTGATGAAGTTATTTATTCATTATAATTCAATAATGCATAAATATATTAACACCACAATTTTTGTTAGCTAGACCACATTTGAATTACAATGCACACCCCTAAAATTTTCTTTTTATACACTTTTGTTCTCAGCTCTCCTTTTTTTTTTTTTTTAAATTATTATCAACCTTATATTAATTTTCACCTCTTATCTATAGAGACGATTTTAGCCCAAAATGTTTGTTATGAGGTCAAAAAGATATATTTACTTCTCGTATTTTTAAATAATTGAAATAAACAATTAATATAAAACTTAAACAAAATATTTGTCCATCCTTTCAATGCAGGTTAGTAGAATATTTGGATAAAAATTGTGATTGGAGATAAAATATACTAATTAATTAAAAGTTAAGAATGACAATGTAACGATAAAAAGTTGAGGATATAAATGCAAATGTGAGTAAATATTGAAAATCTTTCTTGTAATTAAAATGTGGTGCAAATATATAAAAAATAAAAAAAATTATTGTGTGAATATAATTACCCTTCTATCATTTAGAATACTGTTCAAAGAGAGACAATCTTAATGAGCCAATTCAAAACCTGATTTGTACTCAAATATTAACAGCGATGTCCATATATTACAATTCAGTAAGCTCTTCCACAGTTGGTTGGGAGTGAGTGGTGTGAGGAAAATGATTATATGTACATGTATATAAAAAAAATATTACTGTATCGAAAGAAAAACAATGCGCTGTCTAGATCAAAATGCCCTTTTTAATTTTAAATGCAAATGTGAGCAAACTTTGAAAACCTTTCTTGTAATTAAAATGCGGGCAGATATAAAAAAATTATTGTGTGAATATAATTGCCCTTCTATAATTTAGAATACTGTTCAAAGAAAGCCAATCTTATTGAGAAAAAAAAATTATTGTGTGAATATAATTGCCCGTTTAAAGAGAAACAATCTTAATGAGTCAGTTTAAAACCTGAGTTGTACTCAAATATTAACGGTGATGTCCATATATTACAATTCAATAAGCTCTTCCACAATTGGTTGGGAGTGGGTGGTGTGAGGAAGATGATTACGAGGAAGATGATTATATGTACATGTGTATGTGTATCAAAAATATATTATTGTATTGAAAGATAACAATGCGCTAGCTGAATCAAAATGCCCTTTTTAATTTTAAATGATCTAGTGGAGGTGTATTCTACTCAAATCTTCACACAATATTAAACACAAAATATATTTTCCCACTTCATCCCAATCTCGAACCTTAAAACTTTTTGAAGAATTCATCTCCATTTTTATATGAATATTGAATCAAAGTCGTAGTACTTTTGTAATTTAAAAATCTCATTGAAGTTGTTCAAAATCTCATGTATCCTTGTGCACTAGGATTTCTTGAGATCATGTGAAACTCTTTTCCTTCATACCAATTTTGGCCCAAAAAAAATTATAATCGATACCTAAAATTGTGTCCGCACTGGACAAAATCTCTTACTTCGTCCTTACTCATATTAATTCAAATTTTTTTTCTAGCCTCCCGGGCATAGCTCAGTGGTGCAAAGGACAGGAGTGAGGTTATCTCACGCCTTGCTGACGACCGCAGCGTGAATGTTCAATTCCTGGAATATGGAATTTGACTCATTGTAGGCGCGTATACAAGCAACTCTTGTTTCTTGATCTGTTGGGGTACATCCCGCGATTTATCTTCCTCACAAAGCTCTAGAGGTGGAACGGTGAGGTCCTCAAAATTGGGATTCAACTTCTTTTTTTTTAATTCAATTTTTTTCTACTCAAACGGGAATGTTTATTCTCTGAATAATCTTATTTATTATAATAAAAATTAGATTCTATTTGTAACGTTCAAATCCAAGGAGTGCCCAAAATTCAAATTTGGAGGTGGCAATATCAACTCCCTGTAATAGAATATATCCCTATATCTACAACTATATCCTCTTTATACATGCGCTCTCTGTCTTGGTGGCGCATCTGTTAATCGATTTCTCAATCGTTTTCCATAAGAGGAAGAAATCGGTTTCTGAACCTTCTCAATCGTTTTCCATAAGAGGAAGAAATCGGTTACTGAACTTTTTTTTTTCTTTTTCCTGTTTTTTGGCATTTGCTGGGTCTGATAATACTCGCATATCAAAGAAAGCGACTATTGAGAAAAAGGAAAGAGAAAGAAAAGAAAAAAGGGGCCCCTTCTCCTAGATCATATCCCATTCGATTTTCTGTCCATTTGTTCGCTTGTTCTCTCTGTCGATCAGAAGGTGAATTTTTTCATCTGGGTTTATTGTTATTATTTTTCTGTTGTTGAAAATACATTTTCCAGTGTTTTCTATTTAAATTTTCTGTATACATTTTTCGAGATTTTTAGAATTTCATCGCTCGCTCTTTCTGTCGCTCCAAATGTAATTTTTTTTTAATCATTTTTTTTTGGGGAAGAAAAGTACATGTTTGCAGTGCTTTTAATTTAAAATTTCTGGATGCATTTCTATAGGATTCTTGAAATTTTATGCGAAGTGTGCTTTATGATATTCTCTTTGTTACTTGATTGTGTTTTTCTAACAAGAGTTTTCTTGAATTGATTTCTGTTTGTTGTATTGAAATGGAGGTTTCTTTTCTTGAGTTTGAGTGTTGCATTCTTTGGGTTATACTCATTTCTGATTTGAAAAGTACCTCTTTTCCTATTTATTATGTTCTAGTAAAGTTCTTTAATTTGATGCTCTGATTTATGAGTTTGAATTTTTTATTTTTTATTTTTGTCATGATCTTCCCTTGAAAGATCAGATTTCTCTTTATGCCAAGATTTAAATGTGTATATTTCATGGTTAGGGCCTGAGAGTTCTTGTGAGGTGACGTGTCTTATGCTTCATGTGCTTGTTTATCATAATTGTGTCGTTCTTTGGAACTGTCCTCACATTACCATGTAACCATAAGCCTGTGCAGTTTTTATAGAAACTTCTATTGATGTATGGGACTTATTAGATTTTTCGATGGTGGAATTGGTAAGTCAATCGGAGAAGGTGGAATTTCAATTTAGGAGTTTAGATTCAATGTTAATGGGATTTGCCGATTTGGTATATGTGGATTCGATCTATGTGATGATCTATTTGGCTGATTTTGCATTTTGCCTTTGGTATGCAATAGAGATCTGTAGCTTGAATATCGGTTAATACAAACTTAAAGAACGAATAGATAAGTTAGTCATGGCTTATCACTATTTGATTATTTTCAATGTTTACATTTCCTGCTTATCTACATGATTTGGTGGCGATCTAATCTTTAGTGCTAATTCTATTATCTTGCAGGGATTTTCTATTGTGATTGTTATCACGTCTGCGGAACTACTAGAACAGTAATTTTGTAAAGCAGGCTGAAAGTACTGATTTCTTCTTGTCAGCATAGTTACAGGCTTTCCAGAAACTTCAACTTGCCCTGCTATGGTAATTTTTAGGATTTTTAATTTTTATCTGTTACTCTGGATGTTTTATGCACCATCATCCTGCTACAAAAGTGTGTTTGGTGAATGGGTTGTTTGCAGCAAGAACCCAACTTAATGACCAGAATATTACATGTATGAAGTAAGAAATGTAGTTGGGAGACATATTGAAGTTTGAATTGATACGGTGAGAATGAATTTGAACACAATTTTTGCTTTTTGTGAAAACGATACCGTTTCCCTTTGTCCCATGCAAAAATTCCTAATATGGTGGAATATGGATTAGTAATTTAGAGAAACTGAAGTAGGTATTTTTGTGCTTGATTTTGGTAGATTTCATTATGAATTTGGAATGGTTTCAGATCTTTACATATTTCCTCTTGTTGATGTAGGCAACAAATGAAAATCTTCCTCCAAATGTGATAAAACTGTTGGCAAGAGAACTGAAAAATCTCGATGAAACACCACCAGAGGGCATTAAAGTAGTACTGAATGACGATAACTTTTCAGTTATATATGCTGATATTGAAGGCCCAGGTAATATTTCTTTTCTTTTTTACTTTCCTCATTTTTGAACATTGATTTCTTAGTGTGATTAATCATCTCCAACCTTGCAGCTGGGACTCCGTACGAAAATGGTGTTTTCCGCATGAAGTTGACATTGTCTCATGATTTCCCACAATCCCCTCCTAAAGGTTCTGACCTTCTATACCTGATATAGTTTCCTAGTTTCCAATTAAATTTGAGACGGTTCTAAATGTAAACTACGGTGGTTGGTTTGTTAGAAACAAAAGTTGATCTCTGTTGGAGTTTATTTTTCTTATTGGCTTACTTCTCTCTCTCTCTCTCGTCATCTGTGAAGGAGATATAAAATTAGTAACATCATTTTATCTGCTTCGTTTTTGTTTTAGGCTATTTTCTGACCAAGATTTTTCATCCAAATATTGCTACCAATGGCGAGATCTGTGTTAATGCCTTGAAAAAAGATTGGAATCCAAGTCTTGGCTTACGACATGTTTTAATTGTAAGTTCTGTCAATGTTTATGAGCTCTCCAAAGTTGAAATTTTCTTCTTTGTAAATTCACATTCCAGACACACATGGCTAAATTTCTTTCCTTAAAATCTTTTTCATCGGCAGGTGATAAGGTGCTTATTAATTGAACCATTTCCAGAATCAGCTTTAAATGAACAGGCTGGCAAGATGCTGCTCGAAAATTATGAGGAGTATGCGAGACATGCAAGGTGAATCATTCCACAGTATAGTTGCACTCGTGGTTTACTGGTGTTTTACTCATGAGCTACTTTATAATAGTATAGTTGCACTCGTGGTTTACTGGTGTTTTACTCGTGAGCTACTTTATAATAGCATTATCTTTTCCTTGGACTGTCCAGTTCTGTGCTTCTGTTTGGTTCTATTTCAAGTATGTAATATGGCTTTGGATTATCAATTCTTTTATTAACTGCAGTTACCTCCTAGAGAAATCTTTTATCATCACTACTCGTTGCAGATGCCAGTAACTACGCATCAACTGGAGACAGCGATGTACCCTTTCTCGTTATATCACAAAAGGGTCACACCTGTTTACAAGAAGCACATATACATAGCCAAGATTTGAAATAGTTGTCCAAAAAATACGGATGGATTTATTATAATTTTAATAAACTCGGCAAAATGTTTTTGCTTTTTGTCAAGTTAGTTGAACTCCTTGTAAGCAGGATTCTAAGATGAACCAGAATTAATTAGTTGTCTGCGATTATTTTTCCCCTTTAGGAGGTGTTTCCTTTAATGCTTTTAGTGATGTATGGAACTGTAATGGATAGCTATATTTGCTGAGTTTAATGGTGTTTATCGGGTTTCTAAAATTGCAGACTTTACACCGGTATTCATGCTCTCAAGCCAAAGCCAAAGTTCAAAACTGGCGCTATTTCTGAGTCTACCACTGCCCTAAACGTTGAACAGAAGAATGATTCGACCAAGAGCGTCGACCAGAAGAATGCAGTGTCAGGTGCCATAGCCCAACAGCCATCTCCACTGGCTCCAAAACTCGAAAATGGTCAAGATTTACCGGCTGCCTTAACTTCATCGACTGAGACTGTAGTTCCAGGGGCACAGAAGAAAGAAGTTGGGATGGCAAAAGTTACGACAGACAAAAAGAAGACGGATGCAAGAAAGAAAAGCTTGAAGAGATTATAAAACTTTCAAGGATCTTTTGGACAAATCCATTTTATGTCACTATGTTATTGTCGTTTTGACATGTTCAACTCTTGACCTTTGAGTTCAATTTTTCTTCTTCAAATGGCTCTCACATCAGATATTTTCTATTTTCTGGAGTTTTACGGCGGCCTCAACTACAAGGAGCATTTTCACGACAATCATGCTCTAGGTACAGAAAATTTTGACGGATAATATATGATGTTAAATCATTGAAAGACAAAAAACATCAAAAAAAAAAAAAAAAACCAAGTGAATTAGATTTCACCATGTTTGCATCTGTATGAATTTGATAAGGAATTCCTTGTAATTGAGGCTTTTTCCTTTTCACTATAAGCGGTTAAACCTCGGTCGATACTTTTATGATCGATCATTGAAACAGGATTTTGATAGAGCGTTGTCTGCTATGCTATAGGCTATAGCAAATGTCCCTGATGATAGGCCAATAAATAAGGCTTTCCTAGAAACATCGCAGCCTACTTTAGTACTTCATGATAGCTTGAACCTGCAGTCGACATAGAAGGACTTGTATTCACACAAATCCAACTTTTTCTCTGTGCTTCCGTACCACATCGGATACAAGTGCCCAATTATCCCAATCCGACAGAAATTGCCGGAAATTGCATCACGAATATTAATCAGATAGAACTCAGGCAAGAGATCTCAAACGCGGATGGAATACAAATTTAAATTGCTGCATATTCGAGTAGCAAACATAACACCACAAAAACGATAAAGAAATTCCACAAACATAACAGCAGAGTGTGAAATTCGATAAACACCATAATAAATATGCTGAAAAAGGAAACTAGAAATCCCTTAACTATTAAACCCTGTTCATCAATTTTTTTTTTGGAATTTTTATTTTTATTTTAATATTTATAAGTCGTTCAAGATTTGGTGAGGTGAGGACATCACTTAGCCATCATAATCTTCACAAACTCTTCATAATTGATTTGTCCATCACCATCAACATCAGCCTCCCGAATCATCTCGTCTACTTCCTCATCGGTCAACTTTTCGCCGAGGTTTGTCATCACGTGGCGCAGCTCTGCAGCAGAGATGAAACCGTTCTGATCCTTGTCAAAAACACGGAATGCCTCTTTCAGTTCCTCCTCAGAATCAGTGTCCTTCATTTTCCGGGCCATTAGGTTCAAAAACTCCGGGAAGTCAATGGTTCCATTACCATCAGCATCCACCTCATTAATCATGTCTTGAAGCTCGGCCTCAGTAGGATTCTGTCCCAGCGATCTCATCACAGTTCCAAGCTCCTTGGTAGTGATGCAACCTGCATGTAAATGACAACATTACAATAGAATAGATTATCCATGCACACAACTGAGATGCTTCATGTCTTTCAATATCATAATCGAAAGCATGTTGATCCACGATCGAAGGGATAAGTGAGCATTATGAATACATTTCATGGAACCCAACAAGTATATTACACATTCAAATGCTATATAATTTCAATATTGTAGCCAATGAATAGTCAAAAGAAAAAGCACGTGCATAATACCTGTGGATGGATGTCAAGCAACTAATATAATATAACTGAACTTCTCCAAAATATGTGTAAAAACGATTTAATTCGGGAGAATAACTACTCCATATTACCAACAATCTAATTCAGTTAGCATTTTTTCCAGTTTTTGATAGTCGACAAAAGATTCTTGTCATGTGATCTTCATTGCATACGTGTAAAATAAAAATAAATAAATAAGGTTTTAAACCACATATTTTCCTTCACTTTCCCTCCCTTACAAGTTACATCAAATCACATTAGTGTCCCAATTTTCCAACCATGATATGATGTACATCGAATATATTGATTTATATACTGTGTATGACATAAAAAAAAATCTTTTCATGCGCTTCAAAAGTTTGGCTTATACTCATCAAATAATCAGTATATGGCCCTATCTCCTTTCTCCTTCCATTACATCGATAAAGAACATTATTTTCTCAATTTTCCAATTACTCACAAAAACAAAAAAAGCCTCAACCTGGGAAAGGAAAACAAAGACTATTATTTTCAAATGAACTTTAGAAGCTCTCCAATCTCATCCAGCCAACAGTTTTCAAAACAAATTTTCAAAAATCAGGTAAATAAATCCTCACTCCATCCTTTCTACTTTCTAATTATCGATTTTACGGTCGCTCAAAAAATATTTCATCCTCCCGAATCCCAAATTAAATGCCATGGCTTCACTGTCAATAAAATAAAAACTGAAACTTTTTGGGGGGCCATACATTTATTTGATTCTTCGTATAAAAATCAAAATTTATAAGCTCTTCAATACTTTTTTGCATCTGAATGAACTACAAGAAACAAGATTAAGAAATTCCTCGTTGACTGCAAAAGTCATAACAAATACAGAAGCAGCTATATTTAGGATCAAACCACATTATTGAGTCTTAGGTTCCATATTAAACAATCGAACTTGTTAAAATAATAGCCTTATCCGCTAATTATTTTCATATTTAAGTAACCTTAAATATCACCTTTACCATGCCACCATCTTATACAGTGGCTCAACACCAATCTTGAAATTTAAATCTAATTTTAAATCGAACCGGATTAGATTGCTAGGATGAGCTTATTACCTTAAACACTAAGAACTTAAATGTTTGG
>NW_019254008.1:28058-36593 GCF_002742605.1 Olea europaea var. sylvestris
ATCCGACTTGAAAACATAAAACCCATATCAAAAATTCTAAATTCATATGCACCCATACATAGAAACTCAAGCATAAACACAAATATATGTAGGATATACACGAAAATATTAGAAATGATAGAAGAGAAGGGGGATCGAACCATCGCCGTCCTTGTCAAATAGGCTGAAGGCTTCCTTGAACTCAGAGATCTGGTCATCTGTCAACTGATCCGCCATTTCTTCTTCGGCTTAAATTTCTTATTTTTTTGTGGGCTAGAGAGATTATTCTTCTTGGCAGTCGGAAACAAGTGAAGTCAGCTCCTCAAATATAAATGCTGATTATTCAATGGCAGATAAAAATAGTAGAAAATGATAATTCGATAATTATTTTGATTTTTGTTGTAATAAATATTCATTTTGTTATCAACTTATCATTCGCCGCGATGTGTCCGGATGTGACCGGTTTTATCCACTCTCTCGATCCGTCTTTCCCGCTTTGCCCCTGCCCCTTTCTCTATTGATCAATGGCTTAACTATTTATTGTTTCAATTCGATCCTTAATTTATATCTGTATTTTATTTTGATCATTGTATGGGTAATAGTTATCAACAATGGAATAAATTCGTGATCTTATCAACAAATTTTGTGACTCAGCTCATATTTTTGCTGGCCAAATTATGAATTTCTCTAATTAGATTATGTTCAAGAGATTTTCCCTCTTTGACTGTTTGAAAGTTTACTGCAACTCCATAATTTTGTGTTTCATGATAAATTGAGTATCTAATGACTTTAAGTTACTAATTCATTCAATTTATTTCCTCAATAATATATACTTCTTTTATAAAGTAATTTTTTTTGTATAGTCTAACATGCTTTAGTCATATTAATTTTAAATTAGTGAACTACTAAAAAATTCCTATTGTCCAGTGTGGAGATGGTTGATATTATGTCTACAATCAAATCAATTACTATTATTAGAGAAAAATGTGAGAACAAAGGTAGGTTCCTAATATCTCGAAGGAGAGAGGGTGAATCTGCTACCCTTGCCAACCAACTCGTGGAGAAAGAGGTCGCACATGAGGCTATCACCACCAATTTGTTGGGTTGGATGAGACATTGGAGGAAAGAAGTTAACACGAATAAGTTGGGTTTAGAACATAAGAAAAAGACAACATTCACACCACGATCATCGAAATGATTGAGACACTATAATGTGGTCATTAATCTAGGGCTAATACTTCTTAAAGAGTAATATATGTGTGTAGAGGTAGGCTCGAGTTAAAATTCTGCTTATGAGCAAAATAATATAAATTTGCATGACTATTAGACCGATAATAGAATAGAGTAGAAATTTAACCACAGTGATTCATGCAGTTTATAGGAAATACACACTCAATATTTGCACAAGTGAATCTTTTTTATTACACGAGAGATGAGAATGGTAGGGATCAAATATCGTCCTCCTATGTGGGAACTTGGTGCCACTAGATTCAACCGGTGCTCTAAAAAAACAAAAAAAAAAAAAGAAAAAAAAAAGACAAGAAATAAATTGATCCAACCATTTATATGTTAATATCTTACAAGAAATATCATCGGATATTTATATTATCTTTGCAGTTATCCTCTCAAGAGGAAATATCATTATTCCATTCAAATCTGGGGTGTTAATATCCTCTTATTCAGTTATGCATGAATATTGTTATAATTTTTTTTTCAAAAGTTTATTTTTCTCTCTTTTTTTTCAATCACGTATTTTTTAATAAAATAATATTACACGTAAATCTAAATCTTTTTTCTTTTATCAAGCGTTCTCCACCAATCTCTCATTCCAAAGCCTTTCAATAGAGCTCAAACAGGCTATAATAAGTAAACATTAACAAATTCAAAGAAAATCTTGCAACAAAACTAGCGGCACCCCGAACTTTAAAAATTGAAACTGAAAAAAGCTAGAGAATATTCACTCATCGATTTCAATACACAACTCATAATTTAGATCTACAGAAACAATATAAATTATTTTGTATCGTCTATTAAAATATGAATAATTCAATTATTCAACATTAAATCGGAAATTAAAATTTTTGATCCTCAAAACTCTTCCTAAATCCTTTCCAACTTTGACCGATGACATGCCTAAAAAGCCAAACTTCCATCTAATAGTTATGCGTAAGTATTATTAGGTAAATAAGTTCTATTTTTATTATTAATTATGGAGTAGTTATTTATAAAAAAATCGGGTATTTATTTTTTGAATAACATTTTTTATTTAGTCCCCGTTTGGCGAGGAAAAATGTATTTTCGAATAGTAATTTTTTGAAAAATGTATGGTTAAAAAATTTTTTGTATGTAATATTATTTTATGTGAGAATGTATGATTGAAAACGAGTATTGAAACAACGTATTTTAAAAGAATGGAGCCCAAACATGGGCTTAGTTCAAAAATATTTTTCCTTTAACGTTGTTAAGTGAACTTTTTTCTTTGTCAAATGATGACCCTCAATTTCACCTCAAACATCTCAATATACATGGCGAGCCATCATATTCAAGATTGTTACAAAAAATTAATTAGGTTATGTTTGATTCTCATTGTTTTAAAGCTCTTTTTTCTATAAGATTATTTTTAACCACACATTTATATAATAAAATATTATGCACGTAATTAAAAAAAATCTTATTTTTTTAACCACACATTCTTAAAAAAATAAATAAATAAATAAATTAGGAGTGAGTAATTTTTCCCAGAACCGGTGGAACTGGATAGGAACCGTTTAGAACCGGCCGATTCGGGTCCGAATCTTTTAAAAAATAATTTGATTTCGGGAAAAATTATTAAGAACCAACCAATTTCGATCCGGTTCCCGATTCTAGTATGAGAACTGCGGGAAGCAGACGGTTCTCATTTGATTTTTTCTTTTTCTTTTTTGGTAAAATATATAACTTAATCTCCAACACTTTTATAAAAAATAATTGTGTTCCTTCTTTATTTTAGACTTCAGTACTTTCCTTCTTCTCTTTTATTCTTTCCTTGTCTCTTCTTATAATTCTTTGATTAATTGATTTTTAAACGAAATTAGAATATTGGGTAAATCTATACCTAAATAAATTTATTTATAATATATAATTTAATTTATAAGTGCGAAATTTTTATTTTGTTTTCATTTTGATTACATAATTTTTATTTTGTTTTCGCTTTGTAAATCTATACCTAAATGAATCTTTGAATAGTATGTTCGATTATTGAATATTTTATTTTGACATTTTCAATGTAAAGAATCGGACCAGACTGAATCGGAACCAATTGGTTTGGTTCCGGTTCGGTTACATAGTTAGTTATGGAACCAATGGCTCAATTTCTAAAATTTTCATTGGTATTCAGTTCGGTTTCCTTTGGAATCAGACCAAACCGGATCGCACCTACTCCTAAAAAAAATACTTTTCGAAACTCTTTAAAATGGAGATAATAGCCACCAAATATGAGTTTAAGTTGTACCTTTTTTGTCTTTATTAACAAAAAATAGTAAGAAAAATTTCGATGAAATTTGTGAACATCATTTGGAAATTGGACTGGGCTTGGTGCATGGGTGACGATGGTCAGTTGGGCTTAACACACTTGGGCCTTGGGATCTGATTTGGGCTATATTTATTGAGGGGTGGGGGATTACATCAAAATTTCATATGAATTTAAGTGTCACACATTTCTAAATCAAGAAAAGCAAGTCTCAAAATTCAAAAATCAGATTTTTATTAACATTTATTTTATGATTCAATTAATTAATTAATTAACTATATTTAGGTCACAAATTTATATAATTTGCTTACAAATTAACGATTTAATTCGTCACTTATTATTTTTTAATCACAAATAAGAAATTTTATCACAAATTATTTTACGGTCACAATTCAAAAATTTTATAGGTCACAGTTTGTTCATCGTTCACAAATCGAAAAATTCACAAGTTACGACTTATTTATTGATCACAAATCACAAATATTATAAGTTACAATTTATTATACAGTTATAAATTATCAAATTAGAGGTCACAGATAAACAATTTTTTTGGTCACACATTATTTTTTGGTCATGATTTATATTTTTTATTGGTTACATATTAATTATCGATCATAGATTAACAAATTTAATAGTCACAGACAACCACTGTCACGACCACCATCGGAGCCAGCATCCCACCACCACCACCACCACCACCCCCCACCCCAACACCACCAACAAATCGAATCCAAAACTGCTAGCATCCCACAACCGCCATCATCACATCACTGCCACCTCCACCATTTTCAACCAACAAAACATCCAAACCACCATACCAGCAACAATGATTTTAGAGACTTCCAAAATCGATACCGACCCAGATCCACCGACATTCTAAAATGAAAATTATCCTTTCCTCACTGCAGATCCACACCGCTGCCACCACAACCTACGCCGCCACCACCAGCTCTTCGCCATCAGATGATTGGAGCATCCATGTCTCGACGCCATCCAAGTGCGCGACACGATGACTGCTTGGTGGCGCCAGAGAGACAACGGAGAATGGAGGGAGAGGGAAAGCGAGGGAGAGTTACGGGTTTGGTGGGTAGTGGGTAGGATTTTGATATTTTCTTAATTTTATGAGTTTGTTTAAATAATTAATATAAAAAAATTTTGATTTTAGAATTGTGAAACTTGCAACCTGATTTTAGAACGTTGAATTTTTAAAGTATGATTTGGTATAATTTCTACTTAATCAAATATCTCATTTTATAGGGTGGAAATAACACCCATCTATATGTGTTTAAGATCCAACTTAAAAAATGAGATGCAAAGTTTATATTAAAAAATCAGAAAAAAATTCAATAACAACAACAATAATAATATTATTATTGTTGTTGTTGTTGTTGTTGAAATAATTTATATACCAACCTCCGTCCACCCACCCTCCCCACTATCCTTAACCGTAAATTTTAATTCTCTCTACCTCTCAGTCTCTGTCCTTCACTAGCTTTGGCACTATCATCCTCTCAATCTCTCTCTCCTAAACTTCACCAACATCGACACGACACCAACGCTCGTAGCAACAACATCGCTTGCTGCTTGAGCATTGGTGTAGCGGTGCTGTGAAAGAGAATGTACCGATCGCAAAGTGGCCATCATCAATAGCGACGTCACTCGACTCACCTTTTTGAAGATGGATGTGGTGGTGATGGTTGTGTGATGGTTTGGTGTGGGTGGAGATGGCAGTTGTGTGAAGAAGATGGCGGGGTTATGGTCTACTTTGGTTTTGGTGGAGGCTCTTGATGATTTGCTTTTTGATTTGGAGAGGTGATGGAGAAAATATAGTGGTTAACAGTATTGCAGTGAGTTGATCTAGCCAACAGAAGATAGTACACATGGGTAGTGGTTTAGGGATCTTTTTGGTGGTTTGGAAATGGAAGTGTTAGTGGTGCGACAGCTGCGGTGGCGATGTTGGTGGTGGCGGCGTTGGCGGTGGTGACGGCACTATTGGTGAAGGCGGCAATGGAGTGGGATGAACTATGTAGTGGTTGCAGTGGTGGTGGCAGTGGTAGTGTTACAGGTGATGATGGTGGTGGAACAGACATTGATTTGGTTTTGATATGTTGGAGTGGCAATGGTGGCAGTGGTTTGTTGTGGTGGCGATGAATTTGTTGGTGGTTGGGCGACGTTATGAAGGTTTTGTTGGTGGTTGGGCAACTATAGTGATTTTGCAAGATCTGGTGGCGATAATGGTGATAGTAATGGTAGTTGTCATGGTGATAGTGGTAGGTAGAATGAGATGTGGTTGGATGTTTGTGAACAGTTATTTAGTTTATTATGACTAATAATTGGTTAATTTGTAATATGTAACATAAAAATTGTGATTGTGACTTACAATTGATTAAGTTGTGATAAAAAAATTAATTGTGACCAATTAATTTAATAATTTGCAATGAATAAATGAGTTGTGACTAATAAAAATTTTGTTTTGTGACCAATGTATAATCTTTTACTTATAAAATTTTTTATTTGTAATCGATAAATAATTTGTGATCTACAAATTTTTTTATTTGTAACCGAGAAATTAGTTGCAAGCAACAATTTTATAAGTTGTAACCGAAAATTAATTTGTAACCAGTTAATTCATAAATTGTGACCAAATTACATAGAATTGTGACATTAATATATCTAATTAACAAAATATATGTTTAATAAACTAATTCATAAATAAAAATTTAAAAATTTTGATTTTTGAAATTTGAAAATTTTATTCTTAATTATGAAGTGGGTGATACTTAATTTCTTAATTACAAAATTTTCCCTTTTTCATTTTTTTGGAGTGGGGCTATCCAACCCGTTAGGGACCACTATTAGTCTATTACCAAAATATTTATTTTATTTAATTTTTGGTTAGCTTTCATAAAAAAGTAGAGGGGGCGTTGGGTTGGTTCAAAATCCAGAAGAATCCGGTCACAATTAATATTAATTGTACATAATAATTCGCAAACAAGCCGCCAATGGATCCGTCACCTACCAAAATCCATCTGCCATTCTCTCCTTAACCAACCCTCATACCACCTAACATCTCCGCCGCCCCCTTGCATGTTTTGGGGGGGATTTTTTTATTTTTTATTTTCAAGAAAGCTTCTTATAAGTGAAAAGACATAGAATTATTTAGTGTTTTTTTTTTTTTTTTACTTAGTTTTGCCAATGACAATGAAGATATCAAATTGACTAAAAATTTTCATAATAATACGTACAAATCAATAAACATGTTTTATTTTACTGAATTAAAACATTTCTAGTGTGATCGTAAATATCTTAATATAAATTCTTCTGTAAGAAAAATGGAGATTTTTATTTTTTTTTCGAATTATTGTAGTTTTTGGTCATAAAATAAAGGACGCATTCAATTTAGAGTAATCCTTATAGATTTGTTGTGTTAAAAAGGGTAATTGAAAAATAATACTAAGCCTTTAATTGGTGGGGATTAAAATCAATTTTTTTCTTTTTAATTTTTTTTTTTTTTTTATAAAAGTTGATGAAATGTATGGTTGAAAAGTTGTGAATTTCATAAAACATGTAGTTAAAAACAAAAACTTATATGAACAAAAGAATATTAGGATACATATGAAATTAGATTTTATTTTGTCAATGTAAAAGTCTTTAAATAAAATGACAAATCCGAAATACCCTTTATTTCTCTTATTTTTCTTGATATTATGGGCTATTTTCTCTATCAATTAAAATAGAAGCGTTATTTTCTATTTTCAAAATTTGAGTTTTAGATTATTCGTTCATCATATTGCTTGTCGTAAATAAAAGCATATTTACAAATGAGTAATAATAAAAAAAAAAAATTTATTTTTTATTCTTTCTTAATTTAGTTCAATATTTTCCAACTTTTTGCATCAAACTTCACCCATATATAAGTGCCAAATCATTTATTTACAACTATACACATGCAATTTATGGTTATTTAAAATTATAAATGAAATTTGAGATTTATAGTTCAAAAGGACAAATCATTATTTACATACATACAATTTGAGATTTAAGGTTGTTTGAAAGTGAAATGTGGGCCATCACCATTTCAAAAGGACCTTGAAAAAATAAAATAAAAAAAGAATAAAATTTAAAAATAACGTAGTAGTTGGTAGTAACCTATAGACTAATTTATTTTCCAGCTGCCCTTTTAGATTTGTGTACCAACTCTGCCATCAATGCCTCATGAAAGTATTTATTTTATTATTATTTTCATCAAAATAAAATTTTCAACAATAATTTGATCCCATTTTAATTATACATTTTTCATTAAAATAATATTATATACAAATTCAAAATTTTTATTTATTTTTTAATCATACATTTTTCATTAATATACTATTCAAAAATGAATTCTTTGATAAGAATGGGGCACAGATAAGGGCTCAGTATAATTTTTCATTTGTGCTTTATGAGTCCCCACGACACTACCATGCATTTACTTGTCGACATGATTCTGACCGTAATATTATTATTTTTTTTAGTAAAACCACTATGTTTGGTATGTTTAATATATTTTATACGTCAAAATCTCTCTCTGTGCTAGGGTGTGATTCTGCGGTTTGTTCACATGGGCAGTCACAGTTTAGTTCAACTATAGAGGATTAAAGCAGTTTTTGTTTAGAAACTCCAAAGACAATCAGGAAAGCTCAAGTAAGTCACATCTGTAGGTCTCTATCATCTAATACATGGATCCATATGTTGTCTGCTAAATATTCATCTGATGTTCTACTGATAGAACTGGTTTTAATGTTTTTTATATGCTTTTGATTTCATTGATTAGAAGTATGTTTTGTTTCGGCTTATTTATTGATCTCATAAAGACAAATTCGACATTTATTTTAGCAAATAAATAAGTTCGTTCATTCTTCAGCATTTTAAGCTTTTAGACGGAGAGTATGAGTTCAAATCTTGTCCACTTCTATTTATGAAAAGTATGCACCAAGTATAGAGCCTGCGCGGGATTTTGAATGGGGAAAAAAAAAAACTTAAACTTTGGAAAATAGTAGCAGTAAGTT
>NW_019254008.1:42998-52447 GCF_002742605.1 Olea europaea var. sylvestris
ACCCAGATGGATGGGTCTTCCGTGTAGAACGCTACTTCGCCATTAATCGGATGACAGAGGAAGAGAAGAAAGAGGCAGCTACTATTTGCCTGGAGGGAGAAGCTTTGGCCTGGTACCAATGGGAAGATCGACGTAGACCCATTGAGAATTGGGAGCAGTTGAAACTCCGACTGCTACGACGGTTCCGTTCATCACAGGACGGGGCCCTTTACGCCCAGTTTTTGGCCCTCCGACAGACCACCACATTTTAGGACTACCATTGGCAATTTGAGTTGCTAGCATCGCCGTTACGAAGCCTTTCAGAGGAGGTCCTAGAAAGTGCTTTCATTAACGGGTTGAAGGCTGAAATAAAGGCTGAGGTCTAGTTGCTTAATTTGGTGGGCCTAGAGCAGATTACGGAGGTGGCTTTCCGAGTTGAAGAGAGGAATAATGTGATTCGGTTCGGCCCAACCAGTCTTGGCCCATTTAAATCTAAAACTACTCAACTGGGCTATAATCCCTATCCTGCCCAACCCCCAAACTCATATGTGAAGGCAGCAACACCAGTGAGCCCCAATTTTCATCGCTCCAATTCCGTCCCCAAGAACTCTCCTTCTCCTCCCTTCAAACGACTTACTGATGCAGAGATATAGTCAAAAAGGGAAAAGGGATTGTGCTATTGCTGTGATGAGAAATTCATTGTGGGTCATCGATGTAAGAACAAAGAGCTCCAAGTGATGGTGATAAGGGAGCTTGAGGAAGAGCACCCAGCTGACACCGAAATTCCGATTGCGCAGGAGGTGTCGGACGGCGACACACATGAAGTCATCGGGAAGAGTGGGTCGATGTGGGTAATGCTGTGGAGTTGTGCAGAGTGGGTCGATGTGGGTAATGCTGTGGAGTTCTCCTTTAATTCAGTGGTGGGTCTCACTACTCCAGAAACTATGAAGTTAAAGGGCTCGATGGAAACAAATGAAGTAGTGGTACTTATTGATTGTGGAGCCTCTCACAACTTTATTTCAGCAGAATTGGTCCAACAACAGGGAATTTCGCTGTCCAGAACCATGGGATATGGCGTCATCATGGGGACTAGGTTAACAGTTAAAGGAGAAGGCATGTGCAGGGGAGTAAGACTGCAGATATTGGCTGTAGAAGAGGATTTTCTCCCATTAGAGTTGGGAAGTTCAGATGTCATTCTGGGGATGCAATGGCTATGATCAATGGGGGAAATGAGTGTGAACTGGTGAGAGTTGACTATGACGTACAATGTAGCTGGCATTAAGGTTACATTAACTGGGGACCCCAGTTTGAGCAAGACATCGGTCTCCCTAAAATTAATGCTGAAGGCATTCAGAGCACAAGGAGAGAGGGTGGTATTAGAATTGGGGAACATTTCTGTCCAAGCTGAGACGACCCTTTCGGACCCCCCCGGAAGTAATTAACAAAGTATTATGTGGTTTTGTTGAGGTGTTTGAATGTCCCAAGCATCTTCCCCCTTCGAGAGCTCGGGACCATGCCATTACTTTACAGCCAGGATCTACCCCAGTCAGCGTTCGACCACACCGTTATCCCCATTTCCAGAAAAACGAAATTGAAAGGCTAGTGCGGGAAATGTTGTCTACAGGCCTTATCCAGCCAAGTATCAGTCCATTCTCAAGCCCAGTGTTATTGGTAAAGAAGAAAGACGGGAGTTGGATATTTTGCGTCGACTACCGAGCTTTAAACAATGTTACAGTCCCCGACAAGTTTCCAATCCCTGTCATCAACGAGTTACTAGATGAGCTCAGAAGGACGACTGTATTCTCCAAGATTGATCTGCAATCAGGATACCACCAAATTCGGGTAAAGCCGGATGATGTGCCGAAAACTACTTTTCGGACCCACGAGGGGCACTATGAGTTCCTCGTTATGCTGTTCGGTCTGAAGAACGCCCCCGCCACATTCTAGTCTATTATGAATGACATTTTCAGGAACTACCTTCAAAAATTTATTTTGGTATTCTTCGATAATATTCTAGTTTACAGTCGGACAATGGAGTAGCATGTAGTCCATTTGAAGGTGGTGTTGTAGTTGCTTGTGGAAAATCAGCTCTATGCTAATAAGAAGAAATGCCTTTTCGGTAAGAAGGAATTGGATTACCTAGGTCACATCATTTCTGGAAATGGAGTAGCTGTTGATGAAGCCAAGGTGGAAGCCATGGGGGGATGGCCTAGGCGAAAATCTCTCAGGGAGTTAAGAGGATTTCTGGGATTGACAGGGTATTATCGATTTGTCAAGGGATATGGAAGTATAGCGTGGCCTTTGACACAACAATTAAAAAATGACAGTTTCGGGTGGAACGACGAAGCGGAGGCTGCCTTTATCAAATTAAAACAAGCCATGATGATGGTACTTGTGTTGGGGATGCCAGACTTTTCACAGCACTTTATCGTTGAAACTAATGCATCCGGTTTTGGTTTAGGCACTATCCTTATGCAAAATAGATAGCCAATTGCTTACTTCAGTCAGGTACTTCCACCACGGGTTCGAAGTAAGTCCATTTACAAATGGGAGCTCATGGACATCGTGTTAGCTGTGCAAAAATGGAGGCATTATTTATTGGGACGAAAATTTGTGGTGCAGACGAATCAGCACAGCCTCAAATTTCTATTGGAACAATGGGAAGTGAATATGGAATATCAGAAGTGGCTGACCAGGCTCTTGGGATTCAACTTTGACATTGAATAAAAGCCGAGGCTGGAAAATAAGGCGGCTGATGCTCTCTCCCGAATGGATGTCGCCACTCTAATGGCTATGAGTGTTTCCAGTGTAATTCAGCTCCGCGAGGTACTGAAGGCAGTCGAAGAGGATGCTGAATTAAGGACAATTGTGACCACCCTGTGTAGTGGTCACACGAGTCCCCCAGGCTATACCTTGGTCCAAGGAAACTTTCTTTACAATGATAGGTTAGTGTTGCCCAAAGATTCCTCCTTAGTCCTTGGTAAAGATAGCATTACATGAAGGCCATGATATGAAAATAGCAAGGCATTGATGTAATTTACCGGCGAATAGCTAAGAGTGTGCATTGGAAGGGGATGAAGGACATTAGGGCGTATATGGCAGCTTGTGCGGTCTGTCAACAACACAAATATTCCACCATGGCCCCAGCTGGGTTGCTTCAACCTTTGCCGACGCCTAATAAAGTATGGGAAGATATATCAATGGATTTCATAGAAGGATTGCCAAGATCAGAGGGGTTCGATTCAATTATGGTTGTGGTTGACCACTTGAGTAAGTATGCACACTTCATTGGGTTGAAACACCTCTTCATAGCCCCAACCGTGGCAGTTGCTTTTATCAAGGAGGTAGCCCGACTGCATGGGTTCCCTTGCTCCATTGTTTCCGATCGTGAGAAGGTATTTGTGAGTCAATTCTGGAATGAACTCTTGAAGTTGCAGGGGACTAAACTAAGATATAGCTCTGCCTATCATCCCCAGACAGAAGGGCAGTCGGAGGTCATCAACAGGGGGGTGGAAACATATCTAAGGTGCTTTGCCTCAGTTCAGCCTCGCAAATGGTACCACTTCCTTCATTGGGCTAAATATTCCTATAATACCTCTTTCCATGTATCGGCACAACTCACCCCATTTCGAATACTTTATGGGCGTGATCCTCCTCCATTGATACGATTTGATAAGGGGACCACAACTATCTCGTCCCTTGAACATCAAATGTTGAAATGAGACCAAGTCTTGGAGGAATTAAAAGTGCACCTACATAGAGCTCGACAACAGATGAAGTTATCAGCTAACAAATATCGCAGGGTCATGGTCTTTAATAAGGAGGATTGGGTGTATGTGAAAATGAGACAATATAGGTGCCGGTCGCTGGTTGCTCGATCCCATGAAAAGTTGGCCCCAAGATACTTTGGTCCCTTTGAAGTATTAGCAAAAGTGGTTCAGGTAGCATATCGACTAGCATTACCAGCTAACACTTGCGTCCACCCAGTATTCCATATGTCTCAACTGAGAAAGGTTTTCGGAGATGCACATATTGTCTCACCATTACCGCTACAGCTGGGAGAAGACTAGGAAATGCTAGTGGAACCAGAGTTTGTACTTGGATAAAGGCCTCATCATGAGAAGACATCAGCCGGAATGGAAGTCTTTATTCAATGGAAAGGTTTATCCCCAATGGAAGCAACATGGGAACCATTCGACCTAATCAATCAGCAGTTTCCTACTTTCCACCTTGAGGGCAAGGTGGCTGCAAGGGGGGGTATTTGATAAGCCCCCGATCAGATTCACCTACACTAGACGCAAGGAGAGAAACAATTACACCAAGGAGTGACCTAAAATGTCAACGGGCACAGAATCTTCCAGAAATTAATTTGGGTCCACTTATTATGTTATAATGAGTTNTATGCACCAAGTATAGAGCCTGCGCGGGATTTTGAATGGGGAAAAAAAAAAACTTAAACTTTGGAAAATAGTAGCAGTAAGTTTGAACAAGAAGTACAGATTGGACAGTCCATTTTCTTCAATATTTTCCTTCTGCCTCTCTCAGTACTGCAAGGTACTCTATACTAAACCAACTGGTTTTCACCTTTCTATTACCAGATGCAATTCTTGACCAAATCCAGTAACTTTTAGTCTTTAATGCAGAATTTGGGAGATTTTCTGGTTTATTTTCTGTTATTCTTATTTGCCCCATAATTTATTACTTTATGATTTTGTTGTAATAATTTTTGCACAGCCAAGATAAAAATTGGCTCAGAGAATCTTGAAAGAAAAACACTACTTCAAAGTGAAATGATTTTTAGGCCCAAAAAGTTTTCAAACGGTAAACGCAGTATTCCAGAGAGTTCATAAATAATGTGTATTGGGGTCTTTTATTAAAGTTACAGCTTTGAAGGAAATAATTTCATATTTTTTAAGAAAAATTTAATTCCTTTTTACTTGTCCACTTGAAAAAGGCTGCATTTCTGCTGTCTAAACAAGTGATTAAGGGCCATCATTGCTGTTGATGATGATCTTTCTCTCTCCCTCCCTCTCTCTCTCTTTTCTTCTTTGTAAAAAAGTCATGATCTTTAAAGATTTCTTTGATCGTTCACTTTATTGACCAGTCCAGTTTAACACCACGTATACTCTAATTGTTTACTACTCAATCAAATTTATCTATGATGGGTCCTTCTTTTTGATTTTCTAAGATTTGGTTCCGGGACGTTCAATGGGGAATGCATCAGATCCGGTATCCAAGCCAGAAATGATAATGTGATAAAGATTGATAATATATGTTGAAATGTCAACTGAGACTCACCCTCGCCATAAATGTTTATCCCTTTTCTTAAAATTTGAATCTTCGCGTATATCTAAAAATTACTTGAATGGAGTGATGAAAAAGGTTCCATGTAGGCATGTAGCCGATGCTAGATTTACTGTTGCGGGAACCTCACTCAGTTATTCTGTTGTTTCTTTAAATCTTGACTTTGGGCTGATGAATAAAAAATCTTTAAAGATTTATCTGTTCAACAAAAGAATGTAGAAAGATGTTGACTATTCTATATGTATAATCAAGTTGAGATTAATCTATTTAGACTCGATTGGCTTTGATACCTGGACAGATGTCCCTTTCATGTAGAGAATTCTTTCTGTTAACAATCTGGAGCTCTACAAGTAATGAAACTAAGCATATGTTTGGAAATGTGTTTATAAACTGATAGAAATGAATGGTCGAGAAGTAAGTATCACTTGTAAAAGTGATTTGCCCAAAAACGTTTTCTTGCCAAACATATATATGTGTTTATAAAAATTGAAATGATGTTTAATGAACTCGATAATTTGAATTTTGTATCAAGTACTGAAATTGTTTGTATAAATCAAGACCGTTTGATGATGCATGTATGCAGAAAACATGGTGTTTTACTCCCTGCACGATAAATCTTATATTGTTTATGACTTCAAATCGAGGCATTTAAAGTAAGATATCACTTCAGCATGTGGTAGAAAATGTACATCCGTATGATATCACGTAATAGGCTTTTTTGGATTGTTAAATAATTTTGTTTGATGAGATTTTTGTTTCTCTTCTTTGCAGAGCCATGGATAATGGCATTCGAGAGAGACTGCTTGGTTCAGAAGGAAAAGAGGTGGGCAATTTGAAAGGGAAGGTTTATGATGAATCCAAGAAGATATGGAGGGTAGCGTTGCCTGGAATTATAGCCCGAGTAGCTTCATTCGGAACCATAATAGTGACACAATCATTTATTGGACACATAAATTCATTAGATCTTGCTGGTTATGCACTCGTTCAAACTCTTAGCGTGCGATTTATCAATGGGATACTGGTAACCTTTTGCTCTATATCCTTCCATTTATTATTCTTGAACTTGCAAGTCTTGCAAAATTTACAATGTATAAAGAATCTTCCATTTCAATTAAGATACAGATGCATATACTCTTGGAAAAATGGTTTAGTTCGCATTGCTACTCCAGCTTTGACAAAATATTTTAGCAGGTCTCATTAACTGATTTTGTATTTCTGAGGCCATATGCGTTGTTCTCTACGAGGATATATTCATGGTGTATTTGGTTTCTCGAAACAAATCTAGTTCTCTTATTTTGATCAAGAGAAGTAGAAGTATATGAATCTTGTTAAACTTAAAAAGAAAGAAAGAGATCCATAATCAGCAATCCGATGATTAATGAATCATTTAATCAAATTGCATCTCCAGATTGGACAAATTCTTCATTGATGGTAAAAAAAATGAAGAATCTGACTGATAGAACAAATGCAATTAGAAATCAAATAGAAAGAATTACAAAAGAGATATGTGGATGAATGAGAAATTAAATCCGAATGAGTACATATTGAACTTGTAAAATGGAGGGAAAATGGAAAGTCTTCATTTCCACATTGGAAGATGGAAAGACTCTCGACCATTTTTATTTAGCACAAGTTTGGCATTTGGATTTGGGCTATGTCTAGAGTTTGTACCAAATGTTAAAATGTTATAAATTTCTATGCTGCAGATAGGCATGTCAAGTGCAACTGAAACACTTTGTGGACAAGCATATGGAGCACGACAGTACCATATGATGGGCATTTATTTGCAAAGATCATGGATTGTTGATTTCATAACTTTGACTATCTTGCTCCCTATTTTCATCTTCGGGACGCCCCTCTTCAGACTGCTTGGCGAGGAAGAAGGCATTGCCAGATCAGCAGGATACATCTCGTGGTGGTTTATTCCAATGGTCTACAATTTTGTTTTTACGTTGACAATGCAGATGTATCTCCAAGCTCAGCAAAAGAACGGTATTGTTGCCTGGCTATCCATTATGCAACTTTTAATACATGTTCCCGTGTCCTGGCTATTCGTCAATCATTTGAAATGGGGAGTTGATGGGGCGATGGCTGCACTATGCATTTCATCCTGGTTTGTCGTATTTGGAGAATTTGCCTACATATTTGGTGGATGGTGCCCTCACACGTGGTCAGGATTCAGCACGGCTGCTTTCAAGGATATATTGCCTGTAATAAAGCTCTCAATATCATCTGGCGTTATGGTTTGGTAAATCTTCTCTCTTGTTATCAAATAAATATGTCAAAAATTACGTTTTATTGTATATTTGCACAAATCAAATACTAAGTTTAAAAGCCTAAATGAACCCGAAAATGATTTTCTAAAATGATTGCACTGCACTGATTGAGCAAGTTTGCAGATGCATACATAATTTTGGTGTAAAACATAACCGTCATTTTTTTATGTGACCTCAATGAATTTCTAACTTGTTCTCTTTAAATTGATTTTTAGCTGAGTTAAAATTATTCTTATTCATTCGACGTTTGCATATCATACTGTATATTCTCAAGCATGAAGTCTATCACAAGTGATTTGCTATTATTTTTACTTATTTCTGCTCTTTGCTTGCTTTGTAGCTTGGAGTTGTGGTACAATTCTATTCTAGTCTTATTGGCCGGATACATGAGTAATGCGGAGGTTGCTATATCTGCCTTTTCTATTTGGTAAGTGCGTGTTTGTTGCACAATAATAGACAAGACATGACAAGAATTAATACATTTTTTCCTTGATAGTGTCTACTGCACTACATCTTACCAAACAAGCCATTAGTTTTTTTCTGCACTATGACCTATTAATCAAGCGGAATTTTACAGCCTTAACATCAATGGATGGGAATTCATGATTTGCCTCGGGTTCCTTGGTGCTGCATGTGTGCGAATTGCAAACGAGCTCGGGAGAGGAGATGCTAAAGCTACAAAGTTTTCTATTAAAGTCCTAATAACTACTTCGATAGTGATTGGTGTATTCTTTACTATTATTTGCTCGGTCTTTGGAAACAAACTTGGATACTTATTTACAAACGATGTGGAAGTTGCAAAGACCGTGTCAGATCTTTCAATTCTACTTGCGATTTCTGTATTGCTTAATAGCATATATCCAGTACTCTCAGGTACATAGTTACATACTCCGTGGTTTCATTTCTTCTCTTTCCTGTACTTGATCTTAATGTTTCATGCATGCCTAACCTGGGAAGTTCTTCCCCCACTTCGTTTTATCCATCGCAAAATCTAACCAAAAATCCAGTGCTACCATAGTAGGCCACATTAATTTTGGCCTTCAATTATATTTTTTGATCTATCATAACATGTTATATTCTGGGATGATATTGCATTTGTAAAAGGAGAGATAAGTCTGTGTACAGACCATAATTAGTTTATATATGTTTATTTTACATTTGACGTTTAACTCAGAAAATTTTTGTTGACAGGGGTGGCAGTAGGAGCGGGTTTGCAAGGCACAGTTGCAATTATCAACCTTTGTTGCTTCTATGTTATCGGAATACCAATTGGAGCTTTACTTGGATATGTGGCTCATCTTCAAGTGGAGGTAACACCGAAATTATCCACTTAGTCAACTGCAAAGAATACCTTTATTAATAATCAAACTTACAAGCCGTCTTTTATGTTGCTACTGGTACTGGTAGTTGTGTTCGTAAAGATTCATATCAAACAAAATTTTACGATGTCAACCAATCTCAATCCTCGTGTTAATCCGAGCTTGGATGACATGCTCCTTCAATATCGGACAATGAACACGTCATCAAACCCATATGAACCTTGGAGTTCATCCTTCATGCATGTAAAGATATTGTAGGATTATTTTCGTTTCCCTTTTAACTTCCCCCTCAGGGACAAATACTCCATCCTAGAGACAATTTGAACCAAAAATAATAATAACCTTACTCATCCAATTAAGTTTCCATGACATATGAACTAGAATTTATGAAATTGATATGGACGACGCACGCTTCTAGTCTATGTGCTTAATTCTTAAATTGATACTTGTTTCACAGGGTATATGGATAGGAATGAACATTGGAGTTTTCACTCAGACGCTTGCACTTAGCTACATGGCATGGAAAACAGATTGGGATGTACAGGTAAATTTGATTAAAAAAAAAAAAAAA